>NW_017307375.1:336569-363712 GCF_000935625.1 Nanorana parkeri
TACACATTTAAAAAGTAAAAAAATAAATAAAAAAATTAAAAAGTGATAAAAAAGTTTAAAAAAAAGAAAGACACACACAAAAAAAAAAACTTGCATTCTTTAGTCGGGTGGGGGTGTCGCATTGCCGAACCCGACCTTGGGCCGGCAGGGAGGGTAAATACGATCCTGACTATAACTACAACTATGAATGAACAGGAGGGAATGTAGATCACTCCCATTCATTCATAATTGAGGATATAGTACACATACCATGTCCTCAATTATGCACAAACATAACAGAACCTGGGATGCGCCGGTGTATCGACAGGAAAATGGCACTTTCGGCATTATGCCAAAAGTGCCGTTTCCGGCCCATATGTTTTGGCGGCCGATATATCGGTGCATCCCTATTAAATACATTAATAAAATACCCTAATGCTCTCTTAGCTGCGAAATGATTGGTATTTACAGCATGTCCTAAGAGGCAAAACTGATTTTTCTCTGTTGCAGGTAAGTTATGCTTACAGGTCTCTTTGCTGCCACCAGCAAGTGATTGGACAGTAAGAAAGGAATCAGCAGATTGATAAACTTATTTGTCTGCCACTCTTCTCTCTCCTCCTATGAGCATGTCCCTTGTGATCACATGAGCATTGGTTGGCCTCTTCTATGTGCTGCTTCTCCCTGTCCGAGCTCTGCTGTCCAGGGACTGCAAGAGGCTAATATGAGGTTACATGGCATGTATGAACAAATACAGAGCTACATTAATTTGTCTCCTTGCCCGGGGGTTCAGCTTTAAGAGTTATAAACGTAAGACGAAAAACAAAGGTTGCCTTCCAGCCGTCTTATTAAATTCATTTAGCATGTTTGCCTTCACTATTTCAGTTGCAATGAGACTATCCTAAAATAAATAAATGTGGATTACATTCGCCATCTTACATGGGCCTCTAATGAATAAAATATTCCACGTTTCTTTGGCTATAATGAAACATTTTGCCTGATAGGTGTTACAAATAGTTTTGCCTGTGTCAATATTTACGCTCACGGCCAACGGCTGAGATTCCGCATTACCGGATCGGCTGCAGTTTTGTTTAAAATGAATTTCGGCTTTGGGATGACAGTTTAATATACTTCAAATTAGAACTATCGAGTCTTACGCTGATCCAACAAATGAAGCTGTCACGGACTTGCGGCTCGAATGTACAGTAGCAAAGTGCATCACAAAGTATATGTTACAGTTATTTACTGACAACTCATTATTAAGGGATAGAAGAACTGGAAAGCGAACACTGAGATTTGCTTTTTTTTATGATTATTTTTTTTTTTTTTACTTTTTATTTGCCTGAATTGTGTTGGCTTGAATTTGCTTACAGTGTACCAATAAAAAAAAATGACGAGTCAGGGAAAAAAAAATCAGGGAAAGTCTGAATCTGAGGTCTGTAATTGGAGTTTGTTTTCTGATTAAGGTTGGGTAACGGGGTGAGGGGTCCTGGAAGAAGTGCTTTCTTCTTCTGGGGCCCCCCCCCCCCCTTGTTCCGTGATCCAAGGCATTTCATCAACCAAAGTTGCATTTTCCCACCATTTCCCACATGACATGCCTTTGGGTGTTTTGCAAGGCAAACTTTTACAACTATTTGTCTGATTACTTGCAGTAAAGCCAAGGAAACTGACCCAGAAGTAGTATTTAATGTACCGTATTTTTCGCTCCATAAGACGCACTTTTTTCCCCCCAAAAGGAGGGGTAAAATGTGCCTGCGTCTTATGGAGCGAATCCCGATGCCCGAGACACGCAGTTTCGGGCGCCAGGCGAGTAGTAGGAGCCACTACTTATTTAATACGAGTGATCTAATGAGATCACTCGTATTAAAACCGAGCAGCGGCGACGGCGATCAAGATCACCATAGAGCAGACGAAGAACGGACGTTCTTCGTCTGCTCTGTGTGATCACTGTGACCGTGGCGCTGTTATCACAGCGCCACCTGTCTCAGCGGTCACTAACTGCAGCTTCTGTCACAGCTTCTGTCATAGAAGCAGTGACAGAAGCTACTGTCTGTCGAGTGCTCCATAAGGCGCACCGGACCTCCCTGCTAGGGTCCGGTGCGTCTTATGGACCGCAAAATACGCTACTTTTACTATACAACAAATGCTACGTACACAAACTACTTTACTAATACTTTACTGTTACAGGTAAAACAATATAAAAACATACAGGCTGCTACATACATATGCATACATACACATAAATGCACCCACTAATCTATCCTTTCTAGTACTTGCAATGGCTTTATGGAATAGGATACACTAAAGCCACTTAGCCTTGTTGTTGTTGGTCTACAAATTCCATATGGAACAGGAATTTGTGGCAGTTAAGCATTCTCAGGAAAATGGCTTTTTGTCATGGCTTAGTGTTGTCCTTCTGTTCCACACTAAACTCTGCAGCTGATCTGTGACATTCCAGTAAAGTCCTCTGTTCTCAGTAGTTCTTCAGTGAAGTCCATCCATGGATTCTGCCTAACTTTTATCCTAATTGCACCCATTCACTAACCTGAGGAATTGACGATTGGTCCAAAGAACACAATCACACCTTTCCCATGACAGTGATTGGATGGCAACTGAAGTCTGATACTGCAATAAATTAATGTTCTGCTCTATTCTGAGAACAGGCTTAAAAAATATCTACAACAACAGCCCTGACATTCCCAAAAGCACCACCTGTGTGTACAGGTTCAAGCAACCATTAATTTCAGGAACTGACCCCGATCAGATCTATTGAAGATAAAATGAGAAAGTAGCCATACGGCATGACAGTTGGCTTTAGCATAGCAATTAAAACTCTCTTAATTACACTGTAACTAGAGAAAATACAGCCTTTTTACAATTTCACTCATACCTAGGTGGCATACACATCCTGTTTAACCAGCTGTCTCTACATACACAGAGGTGTGGTTAGGAGCTTGTATACATACAGCATTTTCTATCCAAATAAACAACCTAAACTAACCTATTAGTGAGATGACCATTTTTAAGAGGTGCTGCTAACCACACATCTAGGGCTATGTGCAGGACATCTGAGTTCCTCCACTATTCTGACTTTGATTATTGTATTAGTGATTTATCCCTTACTGAAACCTCTATGCCTGGCCTGTATAAGCAGATATAATAACTCGGACAATCCTTATCAGATAGCTGAACTCACCAAATACCTATTCATCCACAAAGTGCTTTATTCCATGCAGGTTACAGCAGACAACAGGATACAGCAGGCAATGCAGATTAACATGTGGTCATGTTACTGTCAGCCATGACAGTAGAAACAACTGGTCTCATAAAAAAAGGGAAAACACATCATAGATGGGAGGGTACACAGAAAAACATAAGTGCAATAGCCAGAAAAACCACAAGTTGTCAGCACATGAATCAGCTATAATACTGCTCACAATATATGGCTTAAGGAAAATAAACTATATACATTCTCATCTCACTTTTGCATGAATATTAACTATGACTATGAATTGTCATATTTTATAGAACTATTGTGGCAGCACATCCACACTAAACTCATCAAACCATGTCTTTATAGACCTAACTTTGTGCACAGGGGCACCGTCATCCTGGACTGAAAAGGATCTTCCCCAAACTGTTGCTACATGGTTAGAAGTGAACAATTGTCTAAAATGTCTTTTGTACGCTGTACCTTTCAAACCCAATAATTAGGAAGGGTGTCACTATACATTTGGCTATATAGCTTAACCATAATATGAAGGTGTCCAGAAATCAGATTTTTTTAAAAAATGCAAATGGACCTGAAACAGTATAAATCCCCTTTAGGAGCCCAAACAGTAATATGGCTACAGATACAAACTACACACGCTGATGGAAACAGGTCACTCGCATTTATGGGTCTATGTACGCTATTGGTTCCTCTTGGCTAATGTGTCTCCATCAGACTCACCTTTTTTGTGCTGGTAGGTTTTTGTTAGATGCAGCTGCACACTTTGCCTCTGTTGCTTGCAACATTGCACCATTGGCTACCCAATCTGGATTATAATGACCTCACTAACACAACTGGCATGACTTCGCATACTAATGCAACAGAGTCAAACGAGCAGTCTGATTGGATGTGCTTATTCTACAAAGAATAGATCCATGAACCCATCGCACTCCTGACCGCATGTCTCCAATGAAATAATTTGGGTGCTGCGGTGGTCGACGGACGGCAACCGTCATGTAACAGCAGGAAACAAGGACACCTGCGTCCCTGTTTCCTGCTATTCTACAAAGGGGCCTCCTCATCTATCCTGACTATGGATCTTCCTATGCCACCCTAAAGAGCCCCCATTTTCCTTTGGCTCTTCTATAGTGGCAAAGACAAATACGCCTTTGATTTACGTGAAACATAATCTGCTGAGCTATGTAACCTTTTCAATAACAAAAGTAAAAAAAACAGTTTTCTGGCACAGATAACAATCCAAGTATGGCAGCTCTGTTTGCTCTTTATGCCTAATGTCTCCTTTTCCAGCCTCTTGTCTCCATGTGCTATCCATTGCATCACTTTACCGCCTCATAGGTGTGACACATATTTATTGAACGTGAAAATAGACGAGCGGAACAACTGATGCCATTAATATTTAAGTATGTCATCGGGATCCTGTCAGTTTATTATTTTTCAGCCTCTCGCTTTCATTCTTCTTTCCCATTTTAATCATTATCTTGCCAGCTCGGTGGTGACCTATGGTGTCATCATGTGATTAAGTATGTTTCTTTGCCTTTGATTTAAAGCAAAAAAAAAAAAAAGACAAAATACAATGATATTTATTGTGCATATGTGAGAATCATTTTACTGCAAAAGAGCAAAATATAAAAAAAAGCAATCAAACAGGAAAGTTTTGGAGAACTTAGGGCAGTGTGTGTTAAGAGAAAAGCAGGACATACAGTCCTCCCCTTCTGTTTGTAGATCACAGTCTGCTGTATTCCTTAAGCTTCTCTATCAGTCTGGCACAGTAATTGCTGGGCATTTGGAGCTGGTCAAAACAAGCCACAGCTTGTATTTATTCCGCAGCACAAACAGATGAAAAATAATAGAAAATAGCAAGATCGTCCATCTGCACTTAGTACAGAGTTGGCATTCTTTTTAATCTTGATCCTTTGGGGATATAGACTCAGAAGTGACTTTAATAAAGGACACATGAACCCATGTAGTCATGTCAACACCTAATAAGCTCTGTACCCAAGTACATCACGGTACTGCACAGCACAGGTAAACATTCAATTGAGAATTGGTAGAAAAGACCCTCAACCTCAATTTGTATTTAGAGCTCTGTCCACCACTTCTCTTCCATTTGTGAACCACAAGCTTGAGCTTCACTGTGGGGAAAACCTTGCTGCTGACACCCCTAAACTATACTCCGCTGATGGTCTGAATAGAAAGTGGGGGCATCCAAATAATGCTATTGGCTGTGGGTAGAGATATAAGCATTGAGGTGATTTTAACGGCATGGGTACGTACGCTTACAATCAGTTATCTGATGGTGGTTATGGGGATCGCAACTTTCTAGAAGGCTAGAAAACATTGCCTCTGTGAAAGAGGAAGTTACCCACTTGGTAGAAGGTAATACAGTAGGTCTTATATGTAAATAAAACCAATCCATTAAAAGAAGAATTCTCACCTTTATTATTTTTCACAGCTCAGTCACCTAACTCCCTTTTTATCCCATGCTTCTGTGCGATGTAGAAACTGAGATACAGACTTTGACAGTTCACTGCTCTTCATTCTAGACCATGTTCTGCAAAAGAGATGGACTCTTGATTGACAGCTCTAATCTCACCTCTCTCTGCACTGCTAAAATAATACAAGGCTCCCTTTCCAGTTCTGGTGCCTGTGCTGATTCATGTGTGAGCGTACTCACACCTTTCGTACCCCTTAGACCTTGCATGTGTCTAGAAAGTGCAGGGACATTGATATAGGAGCTGCCAATAAAGAGGTTGTCTCCATTGCAGAGTGTGGTCGGGAATGAAGAAAAGCAAACTCTCAAAGTCTGTATCTCAGTTTCTAGTTTCTCAGTTATGTGACTTGAGCTGTGAAATGGTGAGGCTTCTCACCTTCATGGTTGTGATGGGAGGATCATTCAAAACAGAAACCAAAATAGCATTTGTGATGTTAGTTTTAGTTGTTGGATGAAAAGACCTCAAACACAAACAGAAAAAGCTTGCCGCACTCCTTACCGGGACTCCCATAATAAGCAGACGGGTGCTCGAAATGACTGCAGATGGCGCCGACACATGTACATAGTTTAGAGTAGTGGTTCTCAACTCATGGGTCGCGACCCAAAAGTGGGTCGCGAGCCCTTCTGCAGTGGGTCGCGGCGCCAAGCTTTCACAGCCACACAGGGTCCCCTTCACCAGTACTTAGATATTGCCAACATATAATGCAGTGCTCTACATAATACATAGAACAGGGTACACATGGACAGGAAATAGGAGAAAAATATATAAAAGCTCAGGAAGGGCTTACTATCTGCATACAGATAATACATGAGAAATGGAAAGACAATTATTAAAGGATTTATCGGGAAATTCACCTAATGCATCCTTTACTGCTATTCACTGGCGCTTACCAGCCCTGCCACATTCACACTGATTATAGCAAGATGAATGAGCACCAGGTGAACGTAGCAGACAGTGAATAGCGATGGAAAGTAAGAAGTACAGTGAGCTGTCAGAACAGCTTTTTAGCCTGCAGGGAAATGTGCCAGCAGGAGCTCTCCATAGTGCTGAAACTGTGTTTCTATACAGGATACACTGCTTCAGAGTAACTGCTTTATGGTTTTAGATATAAACAAAGAAAAAAAAAGCAGCATGTCGTCCCCCTTCTGCCCAACATAACTAGCAGAACTATCCAGCCTGACACACCAGGCATATAGGCTGGTATCCCCATTGCAAGGGAAGCAGCAAGCATGCATCCCCATTGCTTTGTTAGTATGCATTATCTTTAGAATTAAGAGGGTACTTTTTAGAGTAATTTCTTCAGAAAGTGGATGATGCCAGTAAGGGGGGTGGGGGGGTGGCTTATATGCACCTTACCTGCCCCCATTGATTAAGTTGATAAAGTTAGCTCTAGATGTGCTCAATCTGTATTCAGTGGTGTATTTAGGTTTGACAGGTGGGCTCTGCAGGGTCTGTGGTGGGCTCTGCAGGGTCTGTGGTGGGCTCTACAGGATCTCTGGTGGGCTCTGCAGGGTCTCAGGCTGCTAAGCCCACCTGAGACCCTACACAGCCCACCATAGACCCCGCAGAGCCCGCCACAGATCCTGCAAAGCCCCCCTGAGACTCGGCTGAGCCCTTCACAGATCCTGCACGGCCTCCCAGAGACCCTGCAGTCTCAGGGGGCTGTGCAGGATCTGTGGTGGGCTCTGCCCACCATAGACCTCACAGAGCTCACCACAGATCCTGCAAAGCCCCCTTGGGACCCAGGAAAGCCCCCCACAGATCCTGCAGCATCTCAGGGTGGTTGAGCAGGATCTGTGGTGGGCTTTGCAGGCAGCAGAGCCCCCTATGAATCCTGCAAAGCCTCCATGAGACCCGGCAAAGCCCCCCACAGATCCTGCAAATCCCCCCACAGATTCTGCAGCATCGCAGGGGGTTGTGCAGGATCTGTGGTGGGCTTTGCAGGCTGCAGAGCCCCCTATGGATCCTGCAAAGCCCCCCTGAGACCCGGCAAAGCCCCCCACAGATCCTGCAAAGCCCCCCACAGATTCTGCAGCATCTCAGGGGGGTTGTGCAGAACCTGTGGTGGGCTTTGCAGACTGCAGAGCCCCCTACGGATCCTGCAGAGCCCACCAAAGGGTATTGCACAGCCCACCTGAGACTCTATGGTGGGCTGTGCAGAATCTATGCTGGGCTCTGCCAGCACAGTCCTCTTACCTTGCACAGCCTAACCTCTTTGGAACACGGCCTCCTCATCCTTGGCACCCGACACAGCCTCTTTGTCATCTTCGCCGCCCTACTGGAGCTCCGTCTTCGCCCCCCGCCTCTTCCGTCTCAGGGGCACTCGACAATTTTTTTTCTCTCTTGAGGGCCGCTTGCCAAATTTCATACTTTAAAATAAAATATAACTATATCCGGTTTGGTACTAGAGGCACTAATATACACTCAGATCAGATCACTCGTATCACCATAGAGCCCCTAGAGCTGACGAAGAACGGACGTTATTCGTCTGCTCTGTGTGATCACTGAGACCGTGGCTCTGTAATCACAGCGACACCTGACTCAGCGGTCACTAACTGCAGCTTCTGTCACAGAAGCTGTCACAGAAGCTGTGACAGAAGCTCCGGTTTGTTCAGTGCTCCATAAGGCGCACCAGACCTCCCTGCGTCCTATGGTCCGGTGCGCCTTATGGAGAGCAAAATACGGTGTATATATATATGTTAGTCTATTATTGAAGAACATGAATCCATTTTTAATAAACTTCTTGCTACATTAATAATTATAATTACATTATAAATATTTATCACAATAATGACATTATCAAGTTTATATATTGAGCATTACTTATAACTGAGAAGATATAATCCAGAATAGACCTACGTGAATATGCCTACATATGATGTAGTAAAATAAAATAGAGTTATGTTGATCCCCTTATGCCTTTTTTATAAATATGACGAATGTTACAGTAAAGATCTTGTCATATTGAAGAACAGATGTTACTAAATGTCACAGGGCGAATGTCCTCTAATTTGATGCTGTACATAAGGTAAATGTTACAGACAGAATCTGTCTTGCATAAATTATTCTCTTTTTCCATGTAATCCTCAGACAAAAATACATAAGAAAAAAAAATCTAGTTTGACTAGTGACACATTTCTAGTTTTATTGTACATAAAACTGCAAATGTATCTGGTATTTGTCCTGTGTATAATGTCACTAAAATTAAAGTGTATCTCTAGGTAAAAGGTTTTATTAGTTTGGGATAACAAGGGGAAGGGTTAGACCCTCTGTCAAGTAAAGAAGTAAAACATTTTATACTGTAGATTTCCCAGAAAAGAAGTTAAAAGGGAAATCGTCTGTTCCAAGGACAGACTGTTAGTGGTATTATAACAAAGTGGAAGCAACCGGGAACAACAGCAACTGAGCCACGAAGTGGTAGGCCACGTAAAATGACAGAGCGGGGTCAGCGCATGCTGAAGCGCACAGTGCACAGAAGTTGCCAACTGTCTGCAGAGTCAATAGCTACAGACCTCCAAACTTCATGTGCCTTTCAGATGGCACAACAACAGTTGCGTAGAGAGCTTCATGGAATGGGTTTCCATGGCTGAGCAGCTGCATCCAAGTCTTACATCACCAAGTGCAATGCAAAGCGTCGGATGCAGTGGTGTAAAGCACGCCACCACTCCACTCTAAAGAAGTGGAGACGTGTTCTCTGGAGTGACGAATCACGCTTCGCTGTCTGGCAATCCGATGCACGTGTCTGGGTTTGGCGGTTGTCAGGAGAACGGTACTTGCCTGACTGCATTGTGCCAAGTGTAAAGTTTGGTGGAGGGGGGATTATCGTGTGTGGTTGAATTTTATGGGTTGAAGGGAACTCCAGTGAAAGGAACTCTTTGGACATCGACATACTAAGACATTTCATGCTCCCAACTTTGTGGGAACAGTTTGGGGGCGGCCCCTACCTGTTCCAACATGACTGAGCACCAGTGCACAAAGCAAGGTCCATAAAGACATGGATGAGTGTGTTTGGGGTGGAGGAACTTGACTGGCCTGCACAGTCAAGTTGAGTCCTGACCTCAACCCGATAGAACACCTTTGGGATGAATTAGAGTGGAGACTGCTAGCCCGGCCTTCTCCTCCAACATCAGATGTTTGGGATCCTGGAACCGGGAGGTTTCATGGTGATGCAGGTGGGAAGTTGAGATCCTCAGGCCTAGATCCAGGCTTTAGCAGTGGCCAGCACTCGGTAATTGCCCAGGTTTGCACAGCCATTAAGGAAAGTATGCTGGCTAGGGGAATTAGCTCCTGCTGGGAAAGAGGAGCAGACCTCTCAGGTTCAGGTGTCAGGTGAATGCCCCCAGAAGTCAGAGAGGAGTCAGGTGAGCTCCTACTGGGATAGGAACGGATGGTGTTCAGGAGTCAGGAGGACTTCCCCAGAATCTAAAGTGGAGTCAGGTGGTGAGTGTGCTGGAGGCACACTAATACAGCCAGGGAGGCTGGGAGAGAACTGGTGAGGCTAGGAGGGCCGTGAGCCTGAGGGGCCACCAGTACAAGTGTGGGACATTGCTTCAAAGAGGACCAGTGGGTCAGAAGTGCCAATGTTTAAAGTGGAATCCAGGAGGCTATTATTGTGTTGTTTTGAAGCCTTGCACGCATGTTATGTTGAACAACCCCTGCGAGGGTATCCAACATGGATATATGAACTTTGTTTTGAATAAAAGTAGGCTACGAAGCCCTTAAACCGAAGATATTGCGAGTAGACTGCATTCTTATTATATGTGCTAATATCCCCAAACATCACAATATATATATTTCTAACACATTTCACCCATTAGAACAGGTGACCTCTAGGTAGGGAGTCTCAGTATGCTGGACATGTTCTGCCCTGTGTGCCCAATCGGTATTGCACACTGTACAATAACTTGGGTCAAGCTCATCCCACATCACCCTTTCTTAGTCTCGTTCCCGAAGTCAGTGAGTATTCACTACTGTCCTATACATTAGTGCAAACCTAAGTAATGTACTGTATATTAAAGCTGATTTCCTCTATTCCTCACTTAGTGACCAACTCGCAGTCATAGAAACGAAACACTGTAATTAAGTGCGAAATGTCTGTAGATGTTCAGAGGACGCAGAAGACTCTTTACAGTCCAGGAAACATGACATCCTCTCTTTTGCTATGTCCAGCTGTAGAGTAGCCCATTCCAGCATTTCATTTTACTAAAATAATCACATGACATAAGAGGCGGAGCTTGTGCCAAAAAAAGGAACATCATCATTTGGTTGTGCCTATGACAGCATGATGTCTTAATACGGCCCCCGAGTATTTGTATGTTGTGTATCTAGGTAGAAACTACTTGACAAGGACAATTAGGATACAATGATATTCAAACTACAGAATATCACCAAGCAAATCTAAATTCTAAATGCTATTTATATATCTATTTTTTTTTTAATTTATCTATTTTTTGCGTGGGATATGATTTGCATGCAAGTCTTTTTAAGTCCTTTTTTTCCAGGCCAAGTACTTTTGGAGGGGGGGAAAAAATTTCAGCTATTTTCATTGAAACTAATTATACGCTTCAAGTGCGGAAAACTGCATCTTAGATGAGCTCAGGTGACTGGGGAAAAAGTCTCAAATTTTCAAGAGAGGTTCGGCTTTCCTGTTTATTTGGAAGCAGCAAACACACACATAGAATAATAAATATCCCAACCTTATCAATTCATGATGACTATTTAGAATATTACAATGTGCACTGCAAGCATAATGATAATATAAAAAAGGACATTTTCCGTTTCCACCACAGAGATTAAAAATATTTATTTGGTCACTGGGACAGGAAGTGAAGGAGAATTTTTCCAATGGGCTATGATGGAGGTTCTAGTCTTTAACAACCGGCAAGAAGGCAGGTTATCCATTAGCAACCTTTGCATGTGCAGGATGATTGTCTCAATAGTTGCCAGGCCCAGGGGTGTCCGTAGTCTTTAGGAGGGGGGTTGCTAGTGAACATGCAATAAAGCGGGGGGTGGGAGTTGTGCTGGTAGACAGGGATGCCTCTAAGAGCTAAGAGCTGGGTGGGCTCTGCATCTCCCTGCCCAGCTCTTAGCAACCTGGGAAGCTCTGGCCAGTGTCCAGCCCAGCTTCTGGCAACCAATGATGTCACTGGTTGCCAGGAGCTTGTCAGGAAACTGGCAAGAGCATCCCAGATTGCTAAGAGCTAGCCAGGGAGATACAGAGCCCTTACACATTACTAGCTGATGTGTTCCAGGATCACTAGCACAAGTAACACAAGCAGATGTGTTCCAGCATCCCCAGCAGGTGTGCTCCAGAATTACCAGCAGATGTGTTCCAGGATCACCAGTATGTGTGTTCCAGGATTACTAGCACATGTGTTCCAGCATAACCAGCAGTTGTGATACAGTATCACCAGTACGTGTGTTACAAGATCAGCAGTAGCTGTGGTCCAGCAGTAACATCAGATTTGTTCTAGGATCACCTGCAGGTGTGTTCCGGGATCACCAGATCTGTTTCAGAATAACCGGACAATGCTTTCCAGGATCACTAGCAGGAGTAACACAAGTAGATGTGTTCCAGCATCATCAGCAGATGTGTTCCAGAATTACCAGCAGATGTGTTCCAGGATCACCAGTGTGTGTGTTCCAGGATTACTAGCACATGTATTCCAGCATAACCAGTAGGTGTGATACAGCATCCCCAGTAAGTGTGTTACAAGATCACCAGTAGGTGTGGTCCAGCAGTAACATCAGATTTGTTCTAGGATCACCTGCAGGTGTGTTCCAGGATCACCAGATCCGTTTCAGAATAACCAGCAAATGCGTTCCAGGATCACTAACAGGTGTATTCTCGTGCGATGCATCATCCAATGTATTTCTTTGAATGCAAACATGTAGGATAATAATCTGAATTTAACCTGGTATCAGCCTATTGCATTCCATGTAGAGCAGAGTTTAGACTGGAATAGAGCGAAACAGAACGAGAAGCCAGGGGGTTGTGCTGCACTGTTCACATGCTAACAAGAGAGATGCTAGTCACGGCTCTCTGCAGAGAGATGATCGAGAAAGTTCGCTCTTTTCCCGATCGTATGAGCCGACGGGTGACAGTTTCATTGTCACACGTCGGCTCGAACTATGAGGCTGAGTGAAAATCACTCACCTCATAGTTCTCCTTTAACTGCAGGAGAGAAAAATATCCTCCCTTGCCAGGGATGACTGTGCTGTGTGACAAAGCCGCGTGTATTTCAGAGCTGGATGTAGAAAATACAAACCCTTCCCCAGTTAAAACAGCTCCCCTACATGTATTTCATGTACCTATTGAGCTGTTTGCCTGCAGTTCAGCTATAAGAAATACTCTGCAAACTTTTCTTTCCAATGCTGGCACTCTTTTATTGCAGATATGTAGTCCAGATGGGGTAATAAGATTAATGTCCAAACTGCGAGTGATGCTGGAGGTAAAACTTCTAAACACGGGCAGAACAATTTAGCATTTTATAACCTGCTAACTGCTGGGCTCACTCGGTGGTGCCAGAATATTAATACATATGAATCAATGGGAAAGTAAAATATATAAATATATTAGCCCTTAGATTCCATTGATGTTACCAAATCAAGGCAGTAGCAAGGTTTATTGTTAAATTTGGCCAATTCACTGTTTTATTTCCCCTTTTTTATTTTTATTTTTTACTAGGAGAGCCGCAAGAAAAACCTGTAGCAGGTGCTGGGCGAGAAGACACTTAACATTTATCGTACCACCTGTGTCCGTTTAATTCCAGCCAGATGCAGCATGGGTAGCAAGCACAGAAGTCAAAGCCAAGGGGAATGAAGGAAAATTCTCTTTGGCTTGATTGTGGATGTTGATATTTTGGAAGAATCATTAGTGGCATGTCGTTGCACGCTTTCACAAACAACTTTGGAAGACCTTCATGGAGATGCCCTTGAACTTCTTTTTCCCTATCTCTCTCTCTTGCTGTCGCCCACATATGTTCTAATTTATGCAGCAGTAAGCTTAAGTGGGTGGCTGTATAAATTCATCGTTGCCTGAGCACCTGCCTGCTTTTCTGATTTTTAAGGGAAATGTCATTTCGGGTTGTATGTGTTTTAATATTTATGCAAATGTACACAGCTTGTATTATTTCTGCTTCTTGGCTAACGTGACACGTGGACGATTTTGTGTGTTGGGTGGTTGATGGCACAGTAAGTTCTTTTATTTCTTGTAGATTGTTGCAAATGTTAAAATGAGCTACATTGTATGATTTTAGCTGTTAACGTATATAGTGTATTCCAGGTATTGCCCCAAAATACTTCAGAAACTCTCTTCTGAAGTATGACATTATTATTTTCTTTTACTTTGTTCCTTTTGGAGAAACAGCTTTTAGTATTCTCTGTTACATTATCACCAGGCTTTTAAAATTCTTGCAGGGGCAGCAGCTGGGAGCTTAGATCCTATTGTTGCAGGCATGCCCCCAGGACTACTTCTCCCAAGAGCCCTTTTCCTACACACAGTGTGTGGGCAGGCTCTTGGGAGTTAAGGCATCAGCATTGTTTTGCTGGGAAAGAAATCAAAGTATGCATATGAGGAGGCACAGAGAGGGACTAGGGGTTCTGTAGAACAGTGGGCAGTCTACAACAGCTGCAAGATCTGATGTCCATTTTTAAGCTGTCCAACTGGTACCTCGAGGCCAAACTGACGGGTTCCCTAGGCCCCCTGGATGTCCTTTGACCCCTGACATGCTACCCCCAATCGAGGTTCCCACCATCACTCTCCCCCACGAGGGCTACTCCCGTTGCACCCACGTTTACCACTAATGGATCACGGTGGTCTTCTACCCACAGTTCTGACCCACATGGTTATGGGGTCTGTTAATTGTTGTTTATATGGCACATATTTGAGGCGAAACAATCCGGCGGAAGGTAGCCAAATGGTATAGATTTAGTTATTCAGTTTCACTTCATGGTAGTAATTTGTTTGACATGTCTGGATTTCAGTCTGCGCACTGATATATAGTCTTTGTGGCATACCAATGTTTGATTGTACTGTAATATTTTATTTTAATTATGCATAATAAAAATTTGACATGCTTAAAAAAAAGAACAGTGGGCAGTGCTAGGGCTGTTGATAAAGGGGTACAGCCAGCCCTCCCATAATGGTCCCCGACACCCATAGGGACAGCAGGGGGGCAGACAGGTGCTGCCCACACAAGAACTCGGCAAGAACTTCTTGTGATGCCTGCACAGCTTTTCAGCAACATGTGATCTGGGCTTGGAATTGTGCTGCCCCCTGTGATTTTAAGGGTCCCCCAGGGGTCTCTGCTCCTCTTCGGGGGCCCCCAGGACCATGGAAAATGGTTTCAGGATGAAGTGCGGGAGTAGACTGAGGAATGTCCATTCTTCGATCTGTTCTGTGACCAGGGGCACTTCCTGCTTCAGAGTTGTCACAAACCCGTCTGAAGTGGCGGATAAACAAACTAGCAACAATTTAGCACAATCCTGTATTGATCATCTGTAATGAAAGCCAAGGCAGACAGAAGTAGTCTAACAGACCTCTGTCACCTCAGACCGCCAAATGCTGTCACATAGGAGCGTGTTAGCCCTCCTGTGATAGGAAAAATTAAGTGCAAAATTTAAAAAAAAATTAAAACAAAAAAATAAAACCAACCCTGCCACCCCTACCATCTGATTAGAATGAACATGTGCGTGTAAGAGATATATGTGTATGTAAATGGATAGAAGAGGGGGCCCTGTCAGGTAGGCTGACAATGCTGGTTATGATTTGAGTGCATCAGAGGCGCTGTGTTGTGGTTTATGGCACACAAACAAGTATTTTTCTGATATTGCAGCATTTTAAAGTGAAATGCCCATGCATTTCAGAGATGTAATGAATATGTAAAATTTGCCCTGATAATTTTATTGCCATTAGTTTATTAAAAATAGACCAATGAGTAGTGGCTCTTTGATAGAAAAGCATCAAGGAGTTTTAGAATAAAACAAAGGACACAGTCATCTGGATCCTGAGGGAGGAGTCAAGTACCTCCAAGACACAAGAAGTTGGGATTTTCTTTACAATCAAGGCTGTAAGAGGTCAGATGAGCACAGGGGAAACTATACTGAAAACACCAATCATAGTCTTATGTGAAACCCTTCCATGGAATAAGTCTGATGGCCAAGTGATGCCCTAGAATAGTCATATGTTAAGTGGGTTGGAAAGACTGGAGGTTCATGGTAAGCCCAGGTTGCTACATCCTTCAGGAACACATTGTTCAATAACACTTTGAAATAAGGAAAGTGACCAAGCTGTATAGCTTTCCTGCAGGTCACTGGGCCCAGTATGCAGTCTGTGCTATTAAACTCTCAGGATAGGTTACATAGTTCATCTATATTTTATTCAATTGCATTGAATAAAATAGCGATGAGTTCAACTTCAATTATTTTTAAGCCTGGCACAGGAGGTTTGGACTTTGGTTCCAATCAAGGCTGCAAGAGCCCAGAAGGTCAGGAGGCACTGTACCCAACATGCTAATCACAGGGTTATCTCAGGACCTCCCGGTGAAATAAGCCTGGTGGCCATGTACTTCCATAGAATAGTGACAGGGCAAGCAAGGTAGCAAGACTCAGGAGGATGATAGTGTGCCAAGGAACATATTGTCAGGGGGAGAAGGCTGATCGTATCAGGCTTAAATGCAGAGACAAATATGTTTAGCAGGCTGGCAATGCTGTTTGGGAGGGCTATATAAGCCTCAAGACTGGATGGATACAATTACAAACTCCTTGTCAGGTAAAACAGCTCATCTGTTCTTATTTCAATGATGTTGTTAGAAGTTCAACTTAAATTTTTGTATTGGAAATATATAGTAGAAAATAAAATATATAGTAGAAAAGAAAAATATATAGGGGGAATTTAACCAGGCGCAAAAATATTAATATGAAAATGGATAAGGAGGATAAAGTGTTGAGTCATATTATTGATAGACAAGCCCCACACGTAAAAGTCAAATTGTATATAAAGCCTAACAATTAACTTCTCCTGTTTGGTATGTTAAATATACAGTTGAAAATGTTTAATTAAAGCTGGGCATTAAGTGCAAACTGTTGATCCTGCCAGAGTTCCAGTGCTTTCCTGTGATCATTCTCCAGTCTTATCTCAAACAATGATATCAGCCCAGCTTAGCCCTCTCTGTGGACCAGGGACATGCGGTCAGGGGAGGCAGGTAAGGCAGAGCCTCAGCTAGTATTAAGGAGGAAATAGCTGTCTGCTTCAAGTCTGAAGCTGACAGCTTTTTCTCCATTCAGAGCGACTTGTAACAGGTTACACAGCAGGGAAAGCCTCTCCACTGTGTAACCTCTCATGGATGGAGTGCTGCCTGTTAATTACAGGTGGCGCTGCATCCGGCTTTTGACAGCTAAGTTAGGTTACACAGCAGCGGGCTTCCCCACAGCTTGTGTAACCTAACATAGTGAGGGAAGAGTTCAACTGTCTCTACTCTGTTAGAGGCTTGAGCTCTGTGGATGGTTTGGGCCAATGGCAAAGCACCATTGGTCCAAGCTGTCCAATAAAAAAAACCCCACTGAGGCCATCGATCTCGATGCTTCACCAGTGATGAGCAAGTGAGAGATGGGGAGACTGTGCCATCTCCTCCCTCCCCCACACATAGCTTGGTGACCGGTTGGGGGTGGGGCTTATGTGAGCTGGGATTGGGCTTGGGGAATGCCTCACCCAGCACGGAAGGGACTGCACATCAGTGCTGTGAACTATACAACACATGCCCCCATAATGAAACAAGATAATACCTCTATGCAATCCCTTTAAAGCAGAACTCAATTTTATTTTTTAAATTGCATTTTAAATAAACGTTGGTTATAATGAGGTCTGTGCTACTTTAGGTATTGTGGTGCTTTGCAAACTATTGTTGAACCAGTAATAATAGGAGAAGTCACCATCACTCCAGTATTCGCTCTACCATTTTGTCTTTATTGATGTTGAATAGTCATATCACCGCTTTGCAAAGCTTTGACTTATGACTATTCAATGAAGACGGAACGGTAGAGCGAATACTAGTGACTAGCGAGTGCTGGTGACTTCTTCTAATTTTATTAATTAGATGTGGTGCCATCCGCAATCACTGCAGCTCCCACCTGAGGATCACAGGTTTGCATCGGTCAAGAGTGCGATGGGACTTTTATACTTTTGACTTTACTATTGAACACGTTCACAAAAAATATGTTGGGGAACCAAAAGAGTGCAGAGAAGGGCAACCAGATTGATACGAAGCATTGGGGACCTAGGCTGTGAGGAAAGGTTAGCTAAACTCCTTTGGGAAAAGGTGATTAAGGGGGGATACGATCACCATGTTTATATATGTAGCGCTCACCCCCGAAGGAGCCGCTGAATGATGAAATAGGGTTCTCCTACCTGTTGGTTCCAGCTACCAGTCCCCTTGGATCAGCAACAGCACACCGACACTCATGGACAGAATGGCTCGAGTCTTAGGGTTCTTTTTAGGTTATTTATTTGCAAGTTCAATAGGAGAGAGAGGGTTTAGGATCTGTAGGATGCCCTTGGAAAAACTTCGGAGGACAGCTGTCTCCCTTAGCAACAGCTAAGGCTGAAATCACTGTGATCTGGTCCCAAGGACTAATAGTAGTAGTAATACTGTGAACAGATACCTGGAATAGGGTGAGGGTATACCCTCAACAACCCCTCAACAAGAAGACTCTCCCTCCGACCCAGCTTCCATCAGGTATTTTTCCTCTTCAGGATCTGGAATCTCTGTGCCCTCAGCATCTGCAACTGCCAAGGAGCACTCCAGGTTAATGGTAGTATCTTCTTAGAACAAGGCACCCATCACCTGCCACGTGTATGGGCCCAGCAAAGTATCAGTGTATCCTAAGCCTCTAGGCCCCTCAGCACCTGCCATGTGCTGAGGCCCAGGCCAGTTTCCTGCATCTCCACAGACCTCCTAGGGTGAGGCCCCTAGGGGGAAGAGACCTCTGCACAGTGTCCCCAGACCTTTTATTACCGGCCCTCAACCATGCCTCTGAGTCATCCTACTCAGGGATTGGCTAGGGTCAGGTGCATAGTCATAACCTGAGGATGGATCGTCCCTCACTGTATGCCAAGGCTCCCCTTTCCTCAGCAACAGGAGGAGCAATCAATCCAGCAGATTCAGGGACACTCATAGAATGCAGAGCTCTGTATAATCAGTATCTGAACTGGTTACAGTCCAGGTATCTCTAAATTGAATAGCGACTTTTTAGAGGGCCTACATATACATAAATGGTCAATATAGTGAACTTGTTGCAAAATGATTCACTTCAAAGTCCATTTGCACCTTTACAGAGGTATTTTAAAAAAACACATAAGCCAGCAATGTACACCAAGTAAACATGAAACAGGCATATACAATTGCTGCATATGAACACAGAAATTTACATTTTGTGTTAGCTCTCCTCTTCATATCCTCATGGAAATGGCCACCTCTGTGCAAGCAATTGCAAACAATGTGTGTATATTACAACTGAGCTCTCCACCCCCTCCCTGGACAGTGTGTTGTGTGTGAAGGCAGAGCTGGTGTTTAGTGATTGTGTTACACAGAATCACAGGGAGGGGGAGAGCTGTACCCCTTACTCATTCACAAGGGGGGCAGCATCTGGGTGCCCTCTTTATTAAAGGGGGTACCCTGATGCAAATAAGCCCCCCCTGCCCACCCCCACAACAACTTGGTCGGGGTTGTGGCAGAAGAGGCCTTTGTCCTCATTAGCATGGGAACAAGTGCTTTTCCAGGGGGACCCAATGCTGAATGGCATGTGACCTGGTATGGCGCAGGGAGGAGGGGGCACTCACCCCACCCCCTTTCCTGCCAGTCCTCTGCTTGGATTAAGGGTCTGGTTGGGAATTTTAGGGGAACCCCAGGTTTCTCCCCATTTTAGGGGTTGGGGTTTCCCCTTAAAATTCCTACCAGACCTAAAGGGCCTTGTATGAGTTTTGGGGGGAACCCCACACACTTTTTTATACTTTTTAACCTGGGGTCCTTCCTAAATTTCCTACCAAACCTAAAGGGTTTGGTATGGATCTGGAGGGAGACCCTACGCTATTTATTTATTTTATTTTTTTTTCATTTGTCTACATTTGCGAGAGAACAGTGTGCTTTGGCTGTGTGTTTGACTTAGCCGAGCCAAAGCACATGCGTTTGGCTTGCCTGAGCTGTCCGGCTGCCTTCAGCTGCTGTACAGGCTATTGTAAACAGCTTTTACAGCAGCCATTTGGTTTGGTTGAACTGAAGGGCTCCAGCGGCCAAAGTGAGCCACAGTATTAGCCAAAGCTGTGGCTAGATCCTTCTGCTCTTTAGTGAATATCACAATTGTTTAATGAATGTAGCATCCACTGCTTAGTTAAAAACGTGCAGCAGTTTCCCTTCAATACGTACAATTCTAATATGACTGAATTTGCTCTCCATATGTTACATAGTTACATAGTATTTGAGGTTGAATAAAGACATTAGTCCATCAAGTCCAACCTATTAGGATCTCATTCTAGGAGTACCCGTACCCCTGTATATTACGGTCCCTTAAGAAATCGTCCAAAAGTTTCTTGAACAATTCCACATTCTTTGCTGAAATCACTGTCTGTGGCAGTGAGTTCCAGACCCTAACTGATCTTACTGTGAAGAACCCCCTTCGCCCCTTGTGCTGGAATTTTTTTTCCACCAATTTTAGGTGGTGGCCTCTAGTTTTTGTAATGGAGTTAATTTTAAACAGTTTATCGCTAATGTTGCTACACCTTTCCCATTAAGATGCAGCCCGTCTCGGCTGAAGAGCTTGATGTTGATAGCTTGATTGCCCCTTTTCACAGTATTTGCATTGATTTAAAGTCTAAATTGGATGGGCATAACTGAAACATTTTGCAGCTTTGTAGTAGTGCAATTTGTCGCTGGATGCTGTCCACATTGTGAATCACATTTGTACGAGTGCATATCCTTTGTTTTTAATATGAGCAGCCCTATGGACATTGTGCAACACCAGTGTTAAAAAGCAGCTCAATAGTGCACAATTTCACTATTTACTACACATAGGGTTTCAGTGATGGATGTGATTTTCCTCGGTCTGAGCAGCATGGAGTAAGAGCCAAAGTCCAGTTTTGAGGATCTAAGCTCCACTGCTCTCGAGCATTAGGTGGACCCCACCTTGAGTTCCTGTTTCATATAACTCCACAAAACACCCTGATTGAAGCAAGCTGAATTGGCAGATAAAAGAAATTACCTAAGATGACCCCATTAAGAAACATTTTAATATACTTTATTTGCTATGTTCTGGGCTTCTTCTCAGCAGTAGAGATGGAGTCAGCGAAAGACCAGATCAGCAATTTCCAGGTGACCAGATATCAAGGCAGCAGTCAGAATTTGTAGTCATTGAAACAAACCGGAGGTGATCTGGAGGAAGTGAGCAGACAGGTCGAGAACAAGCCGGGTAGGTAACACAAGTGAAGCATATACAGGATGGAAAATAACATATTGTAGGTAAACTGCTAAAGACCTTTCAGGACCGAGGCCTGGAAGGGCTCTACTTTAAAAAGCCTATTTGATGCCACTGCCAGCAGGAAGCATATATACACAAAAGCCAGTCGTGAGACATGCGCAGATGCTCATGGCAGTAACTGAAGGCACATGCTAGCACAATCTTCCTGACTCCCAGCATATACTTACCATTCTCTAGGTCCCCTGCTGCTCTTTTCAGAACTTGCAGCCAAAGGAACTACATGGTACTTCCTATAAAGTATGCATTGTAGCGTGAAAAGCATTAAGACATTATCACCACTGTGATAGCCTTGAAATAAGCATCACTGTGACATGGGGAGTGCATTGCCTGTGTAGGCTGCTTCAAGACTTTCTCATCAATGTGTCTTCTTGAATAGACCTGCTATTTTCTTTCTTGCACTTTTAGACTCCCTTTTCCTGTATGGTACTGTCCATGCTACTTCTATGTATGGAGCAGCATGTGACTCACTCCATGTGATAGCCCTGAAACAAGCAGCACTGTGACATTGAGGAGTGCAAAGCCTGTGTTAGCTGCATCAAGACTTCCTCAACAATGTGTCTTCTTAATTAGACCTGCTATTTCATTTATTGCACTTGTAGACTCTGTTTTCCTGTATGGTACATAGTACTTTTATGTATGGAGCAGCGTGTGACTCAATTCATGTGATAGCCCTGAAACAAGCAGCATGGGGAGAGCATAGCCTGTGTAGGCTGCCACTCCAGCAACTTGTAGCTTACATGGGACTTCACTTCAGTGGCTGAACAGTACACTAGGGAACCCAAAGGAGGGTAAGTATATGCTGCCAGGGACAGCTAACTTAAAACAACCCTGTTGCTTTACCCTGTGTGAGAAAAGCACTAACTTTAAGCCAGATGCTCAACAGACATTGACCAGCTGTTCTGATTAGTTCCGAAAGATCAGTATCGTTGAACAATTTAAAGCTTGCCATTCAAGTAAATGACGAGTAAAATATTTAAAAAGAGACATTGTCTGTTGAAAGGCGATTGACTTAGTATGGCATATAAGTAATCCAATATGGTGCACGATTCTCCAGCTAACCTTTTTTAACCCCCAGCAGTCTGGCTTATAGACGTCCTACAAAGACCTAATTACCTAAAAAATCTTATGGACCTGCAGGTTGCTTATGAGATGAGGGAGACAGTCCACCCCTTGCTGTTCTAAATAACTTGAAAGGATAATACATTATAATACGACTCTTGAAGTGATTATTTAAATCAGCACATTCCTTGACCCCATGACACCTGCCCCTGTGGGTGCCTCTCGTATTCAGGTAAACCATTAACCTGCATGTCCTCTTAAGTGCTACTTTTGTGGGTTTCATGTTAAGGAAGAAAATTGCTTTGTTAATTGCTCATTGTTGCATCTCCAGTATAGAGACACAATCCAGGCTTTGGCAAACAGACATTATCTTTATTATTTCTGATAATTCTGTTGACCTTTCTAGTTCAGCCTCAGGCCAAGAGGTTTTCGATTTTACTACAATGTGCTTGAAATGTTATCTCTCAGTTTTAACTCTGCATGCATGATTTACCAAGGCGTGAGAGGAAAAATTGTTTATGAAGTTGTGAAAGTGTATTTGGGTTTTTGCACTTAATACTGTTCTCTTAAGGAGTAGTGTAGGTGAAAAAGGCAATGACTCAGTTACTTTAAAGCATGGACAAAAAAAGTCTACCCTTGACCACCCTCATAACCATTAACTATAGATTAAAATGTAAAAAAATAAAAGCCCTTGCCTTCCAGAAACTCAGTGGTCCTGATTCTTCTTTGTTCTGGTCTATAGTGTGGGAAGGTCCTTCTTGCAGTGCCTGCGTCAATTTCTGGATTGCTAAGGATAATTCCCACTGGCCTCCAAAGGAGTCCATTATGGGGATTCTTAAAGGTCCTTAGAGGGTCTTCATGTTATGACTAGAGATGTGCAAAAGTTCTTGGGTTTGGTTCATGGGCTGTTCAGAGAACCCATCGTCAATTTTGGAAATTGCAAACTTAAATATAAATCTGGAAAATCAATTTAGGCCATTTCCAAGGCTAATAGGCAAGAGGATATAAAACAAAGAAGATGGGGAACAGGTCACAACCCTCTGGTACGTGTACCAATGTAAAAAACAAACAAACACATTAAACGTACTGTTTAGCAGGGAGAAGGATATTTATATGCAACTTCAAGGGGAACATTGTAAAAACACCAATCCTTTCAATTATAACGAAGATTCCTTTAAATTTAATTTGATGTTAAGGAACAGTATAGCGGAAACCTGGCTGGACAGCACGCATGACTGGGCTACTAATATAGAGGGGTATAACTCTCATGGGATCAGTCAGTGACATTGCATTCTGGCATCATATCATTTGTATGTGTTATACATTTTTATTTACTTGTAGGTTATTGCTTGGATTTAAAGAGTTTCACAAAAAAATATGAAAAGGTAAACTAAATCTCAACACCGTCATCAAGCACCACTACGCTTGTCTGAGCTGCATTTAGATGCAGGTATGACCATGGCTTTGCTACTTATGCCAGCTGGTATAATGGCCCCTGACAATTAAAAGCTTCAGTACACTGCCAGAGACTGCATAGCATCATATGCTTGGAATGGTGAGCAGTCTTTGGTTAACGCTGTAACGTATTGGGAATCTCTTCTGGCAATGAGAAAGACTATCACTTTGTTAGCACTGTCACATTGCCGTGCTGACCAATGACCACTCTCCATTGCAACCACTATGTTGCTACACAGTGTTCTGAACTTTGTAGTGAAGTTTCAAGTGTTAGGAGTGTTATACTGGCTGGCATGGGCAGCGGGTGATGGCCATTCTTGCATTCAAGTGCAGCATTGACCAGAGAGGTGAGAAGGATGTTGTAATTTATTTTACCTTTTTCACTGTTTATGAAAAGGTGAACCTTACCGTTTAATATAACAGCAGCTAAACTCCCTTCCTCTGCCTGTTGACTGGACAATGAAGGAGCAGCAACACACTCATCAGATCATCTTGTCTTGCTTCACTGCCAGAAAACATATTGGATTATCATCATTGTGCAATGCAACCCAATGCAGTCTTCACATTGTCTAAGCTATAGCTGTGGTGTACAGGGAATGTTTATGGGAAGGTAATATAAAGACATATTTTAGGTACCCATATTATCTTTATGAATACAGTCAAAAATAATTGAATGAATACTAACCTGGATTAAGTTTTGCCTTTTACATAAGGTTTTAGCTCTAAGCACAGCCATTCATATTATTAATCTGCGCTGCTTTCACTCATGCATATTGCCATGGAAATCCTCTAAATTTAGGCGGTGAGAGAGTTAGGAGTTACTTATAGTGATGTTCTGAGATGCTGAATAACAGCTGAGTCTTTGAAACTTACCTCTCCTACACAGAAACTTCAGGAGCTGCCAGGTGTATATATATAAACAGCAAAGGGGAAAAACCAAACTAATAAATAAAACAGGGAAAGTTAAGATTGACATCAGCTGCCTACACTCTCCAAGGATCTATTTATTAGGATCACTATAGCATACTAAGTTGTAGCCATAATGGCAGATCCCGTGACCTATAAGGAGAGGGAGCCTTGACTGCTGGAATCATGCAGTGAGGATGTAGTCGGTAAAATGGACCCCTCCTGTATAAGGGGGCATAATCAATTATTAATTGGGGGATAGCTTACAAAGGCAGAGATAAGCAAAGTGTTATAAGTGGGAGGAAGTGGGCTTGCTGGCCTCTTGGGAGTCGACCAGCAAGCTGAACATTCCCGCCCACCCTCCCCTAATTTTTCTTTTATAACTTGTCACAGCTTTGTTGGCATGTTTTTTGACCTTGCCAGCTTAATCGGTTACCACGTTAACTTTGCTGAAATTCTTTGATGGTTGGACATTTGTCTAGAACTGATGGTGAAGACAGTTTTTCTGCATTGTGTTATAAAGTCAAAATGTTTGGGTGCTCACAGTTTATCCGTGACTGGCACACACAGGGACCATGGGGAACACAAGTAGCCACCCTCCAGAAGGAAGGACAGTGTCCGCACCAATTCAGAGATGATTTGAGGATCTACAGCCGAGTGATACACAAATAAGATACATTTTTGTTATTAGTTAATGTACTTGAATGTATTTTTAAGATTTTACCCCTGAGTTCAGTGTCACTTTAAGATACTGCAGAGGATTTAGCAGTGTAAAAAAGGATAGTAACAGGACAGTTGTAATCCAGGATTATTATGCCAAAATATACTACCCACCAATAATACAGGCAGATATTTTACTACAGGAATTAGGAGACAACAGATGTAGATGGGATGGTAGTGTAAGATTACCCAACAGCAGGGTGATTTTAGTTAGGGATACTAGGTCTAAGTGGTGAGTGCCAAAATGTAATTTTATCTATGGGGATAGGGGAAGTGGTAAATGTGAGTTATATTACATGAGGTGGTTTTGGTGCACACTGATCTTGCATTTGCATTTCTTGTTTTAATGATCTAGTGGCATGCTGTGAACAACAACAACAACAACAACAACAAGGCAGCTCCAAGAACAGATGGTCAGTAACAATTGAATACTCTGCTTTGAGCTCCCTAAACCTCTAACATACCCTAATAACATATACTTTTTAATCCCCTTTTTTTTCAATTTAATTATTTCATATTTTTTTAATTTTTATTTTTTTTAATTTTTTAATTTATCAATTTAATTTTTTTTTCACCTAACTTTATTGCTATCACACAGAAAAAAACAATCCCCTGTGTGATAGCAATTGGAGGTGACATGTTCTCTTTATTGACCCTGTCACCTCCAATACAGGAGTTGTAGCACAGCACTGTGCTGGAACTCCTGTGACAGGTATGAGAGGAAGAGAACAGCTCTCCCCTCTCACTGTCTATACGGAACGGCAGGGTTACCTTTAACTCTGCCGCTCACTGCAGTGAGGAGACGGACTCGTTGGCGGAGCCCGGAGGATGGAACCAGAGGAGAGAGGTAAGTGTAGGGGGGAGGGAGTTCACATGTAAACGAACAATCGGCTGCCTCACTCTACATTTAGTCCTGCTTGTGCAAAGCAGGACTAAATGTAGAGAGGGCAACTTACTGCCCGACAGCCGGAACTTCCCCACAAGGACACCGCTGCCGCCCCTCTGCGCCCTGCCGCCCCTGCCTTGTGGGGAATCCGGGCCTGAGCACAGTAAATAAAAGACAACACCCCCATAATAAGAACTAAAGAAAGTGTAGCAACTTTCCCTATTTTTTTCTTACAACAGCTTCCAATTACTAACACCATGGCTTAAGTTAGGATATGGTAAAGTTTAGGACACTTAAATGACCGGCCTCTGGTGAGATGTTTACACATTGATGGTAGAGCTGGGAAAGTGTTTCTGGACACAACCAGGAGGAGGAATTCCATTCAGATGCAGATATTAGAAACTTTTCTTATGACTTATATTGTCAATAATAATACAAAGAAAAGATCTGCTAAATACACGGACCAATTGTGATCTATCTATCTATCTATCTATCTATCTATCTATCTATCTATCTATCTATCTATCTATCTATCTATCTATCTATCTATCTATCTATCTATCCATTATCTCTTCCTCTCTCTCTCCATTCTCTCCCTCTCTCTCTCCCCCCTCTCCTCTCTCTCTCTCTATATCCACTCTCTCTCCCTCCTCTCTCCCTCTCCCTCTCTCTCTCTCTCTCTCTCTCTCTCTCTCCCTCTTCCTCTCTACCCCCCCCCCCCCCCTCCCCCCCCCCTCTCTACCCCCTCTCTCTCTCTCTATCCACTCTCTCTCTCTATCCACTCTCTCTCTCTCTCTCTCTCTCTCCATCTCCCTCTCTCCCGCCCTCTCTCCCACCCTCTCTCCCCCCCTCTCTCTCTCCCTCTCTCTCCCCCTCTCTCTCTCCCCCT
>NW_017307375.1:365164-393409 GCF_000935625.1 Nanorana parkeri
CTCTCCCCCGCTCTCTCTCCCTCTCTCTCTCCCTCTCTCTCTCCCTCTCTCTCCATCCTCTCTCTCTCTCCATCCTCTCTCTCTCTCCATTCTCTCTCTCCATTCTCTCTCTCTCCCTCTCCATTCTCTCTCTCTTCCTCTCCCTCTCTCTCTTCTGATCCAATGATCTATCTATCTATCTATCTATCTATCTATCTATCTATCTATCTATCTATCTATCTATCTATCTATCTATCTATCTATCTATAATCCTCTCTCTCTCTCCATCCTCTCTCTCTCTCCATTCTCTCTCTCCATTCTCTCTCTCTCCCTCTCCATTCTCTCTCTCTTCCTCTCCCTCTCTCTCTTCTGATCCAATGATCTATCTATCTATCTATCTATCTATCTATCTATCTATCTATCTATCTATCTATCTATCTATCTATCTATCTATTGATATAACAGTGAATAGTGATGATGTGGCTGCCATAGAAACTGTAACATAAGTCTATTCTTCTTCACTATTTCTTGTCATATTTTTTGCAGACTTCTTTGTCATATTCTTCACAGTAGATATGTTACATTGTACACAGTCCAGGGATACAAATTCACTGTGAACATTTTAAGATTCATTGCATTTTCTTTATTTTTTTATATTAAATGAAGTTAAAGGAACAATGTCACTGACATATTATTATGTTTTTTCTGGAAACTGTAAGCAGTTAATACACATGATGATAGTATTCAATAAATGAAATATTTGTTTTACATTCACAAACATGCATGTGTATTTATTAGGGATGCACAGATGCTGATACTAGTATCGGTGCCGATACCGAGTTCTCACCCAAATGCTCCCAATGCCTATCCCGATACAGGAACTTCTGGTATCAGGAAGCCGGGCAGTGAGTCATTACACGGCGCCCGGGTTCCTGCTCCCTCGTCACCATCACTGTCATTTTTACCAGACAGCTTGGACTGCAACTAATGTAACATAAATACTAGGTGTGCACCGATACCATTTTTTCAGTATCGAGTATGAGTACCGATATTTTTGTTTTTGGTACTTGCCGATACCGGAATTCCGATTAAGGAAGCCGGGTGGCATGTAATAACTCGCCGCCCGGCTTCCTAATTAGCCAGGAAGCTGTCTCCATGCTCCCTCATCACCACGTGAACAATCAGGAAGCTGGGCGCCGAGTCATTACACCGTGCCCAGTTACTGATTGGCCGGGAAGCCGGCTCCATACTACCTTGTAACAAGGTGTACCTCATCACATAATACAGAGAGTCAAGAGGTGCAAAGTATATAGCACACAGCAATGCAGGCAAAGTAGGCAGAAATGGAGTATATAACTTACCGAATAATAGAGAGCGGAGAGGTGCAAAGTATATAACATACAGCACAGGATGTAGATAAGGGGGAATGGGGTATATAATATACAGCATTATACAGAGAGTAGAGAGGTGCAAAGCATATAACATACAGCACAGCTTGTAGAGTATGGGGCAATGGAGTATACAACTTAGAGAATATTACTGAGAGTGGAAAGGTGCACATTATATAACATACAGTACAGCATGTAGAGTAGGGGGGAATGGAGCAGTGGCGTCACAAGGGGGGTGCGGGCCTCACCCGGGTGACACCATTGGAGGGGTGGCACCAAAATGACGGACAGACATTTTGGTGTCACCCCCTATGAAAAGTCGGGCAACAGTGCCGGGAGAGGGGAGGGGACCCGGCAGCATACCTCATCTTGCTGGGTGAAGGCGTCAATAAGACGACCGTGCATGCGCAATGACCGCACGGCGGGGTGTCACCCCGTCTCCGATCCAGGTGTCACCCAGCTTCAGGATGCCCCTGGAATGGAGTATATAACTTAGAGAATAATACCTAGAGTGGAGAGGTGCTAAGTAAATAGCATACAGTACAGCATGTAGAGCAGGGGGGTAGTGTATATAACTTAGAGAATAATACAGAGAGTGGAGAGGTGCAAAGTATATAACATACAGTGCTGATGGAGAGTAGGGTGGAACTAAGTATAAAACTACAGCACAGTGTAAAGAGAAGGGGGGTATGGAGTGTATAACATACAGCACCAGTTACAGAATGTAGCATTGGGGAATTCAAAAGGTACAGCAGAGCATATACTATATATTGCAGCATTGCTAAGTATACTGTACATAACAGTGTACAGAGTGCAGCATTATGCATTATATAACCACATCACACTGAGTAGTTTGGAACAATACGGAGCATATAATCTAAAGCACAGTGTACAGCGTAGGGCTCTACACAGTAGCCTATAGCAGTCAATCAGAATGAATGTTTCATTAATCTGACTTCTATACACTTTGTACTCCATCACTAAGGTTTGCCCTACTTAAGTAAAAAGTTTCAAAAGTCACGGCACTCCGATAAAACAGTTTAATCAAAAAGCATCCTGCGGTGTCCCATGACTCAGTGCAGCCAGTTTTTATGTTTTCACCTCCATCACAGCTTATTCAACATTTCTATTTTTTTTATCAAGTAGCGTATTTGACAAATTTGATCTCTTGATGAAGAGTGAATAAAAACAACGAAACCCCCAAGGTCTAAAAAATAAATAAGTAAATAAATACCGTCAGTGTGACTTGATGCAAACAGCAGGAAAGATATTCTTCAGGACTCATCAGTGATATTGCATGATTTATGTCCGCCATTTGCTCCCTACTAATAAAGTCCCAAAACAGGAATCAGTTTTTAGTGCATTCTCTTACCGGTTCTCTGGGGTAAACACCATAGTTTTCTCCGTTCATGCATGCAACTGTAAACAGAGGAAAAAGTTACAGCTAAGAAATGGCTTTGATTGCTGTACCTGAAAGGAGCAAATTGTTTGGCATATATTAAGGAATATGATTGAGTGCACCAGTTGGAATATGTAGAGGTGCAGAACATTCTGTACAGAAAATGGTAATTTCAGCACAGCATTTTTTTCCCTAATGCTGTCATTTTTATTTATTTATTTTTGCGTATAGATTTTTGAGTAAAAACAAAACATACCAAGCAGGGGTTGTTGTAGAGGATACGGGAACGCTTTACACAATGTTTAATATGCTCATTTAAAGGAAAACACTTGTTTCATGAAAACATGAATATCACATTAGGGCATGACACAGGGAGCTGAACCAGAGATCTCAGGTTGCTTTCTTTAACAATAAGTCATGCAAATGTAACAGATACAATGTGCAAATGTAACCTTCTGTGATGCTCACGGCTTAAAGTGACACTGAACTCAGGAGTTAAATCTTAAAAATACATTCAAGTACCTTAGCTATAAACACAAATGTATCTTAATGTAATTAATGTAATCTAATGTAATGTAATCTTACCGTATTTTTCCGTCTATAAGACGCCCCCATGTATAGGACGCCCCCCACTTTTCTTACCCAAAATTCAGAAATCAATATTTTCCATGCTCTTTTGCATAACTGATTACATCCAGTTTAAATTTTGCAGAGTAAGACAGCCACTTCCTGTTATTGGTATTTACCGGGATTCTTCTTGTTTTCTGACATTTTATGGGCTTAGAATGCTCCGACATTACTGCTCCCAGTGTATCACTCATCTCTGAATTGGTGCCGACACTGTCCTTCCTTTTGACTACTTTTGTCCCCCATGGCCCCTGTGTGTGTTGTAAAGTAGTCACCGCTCCAAGCTCGCTCCCATGATGGACTACAATCTCACATTTAATTTAATAATTTGTATTGAAATTGTAGTGAGCTTGGAGCCTATATGGGATAGGCAGGGGGTATTTGGTAAAATGTATTGTTACTAGGGATGCACCGATACTGATACTTGTCCTCGCCCAAATACTCTGATAGTTATCCCGATACCGGAACTTGCGGTCAGATGGAGATTTCTTCAGTGCAGCGCGGGAACATGGAGCTGGCTACCTGACCAATCAGGAAGCCGAGTCGTGGGTATTGACTCGCGGCCCACCTTCCTGATTGTCTGGGAAGCCAACACCATGCTGTTTGGCTGGCTCGATACTGATTGGCCAGGAAGCCGGCTTCCCAGCCAATCGGCATTGAATCGGTCAAACATCATGGAGCCGGCTTGACGGCCAATTAGGAAGTGGGTCATTAATGACCTGCCTCCCGGCTTCCTGATTGCCTGGGAAGCCGGCTCCATGCTGATTGATAGTTTGTGTATTCGCCGAACACACGGACTAGCGATGTTCAAGTCAAACTCTTGTTCGACTCGAACATCGAGCCCATCCCTAATAAGCAGACAAATTTGGGGTAGGGAGTTCCAGAGGATGGGAGTGGCTCTGGAGAAGTCCAGGAAGCGAGCATGAGAGGGGGTAATGAGGGAGCTAGAGAGCAGGAGGTCCATAAAGCCTCTCCATTAACCACCTGCCACCTTGGATTGCAACGGGATGCCACCTGTTACAAGCAAACTACATTGAGGAAGAGAAGAATAAGTCACTCAAAACCACTCAGAATTTTTCATGTTTACCCATGAACACTATTCCTCCAACAGTAAATATACTGCACCATGTATTCTTGTCTCCCTCTCTGCCATAACTTGCTGCAATGCTAATAACCCATTTCAAGGCCCAAACCCAAAGGTGGGTGAAGAAGGACTTTTCTCTTACTACGGATAGAGGAGGTTGTAAAAAGGATTTTATTTACATCAATGGATATAGGTAAAGCGCCTTCAATGAGTTTCATGGCAAACACTGCCCCCTTCTCCAGGAAGCCTTTGATCAGCCACAGTAGCAGCGATGCTGAGAGCAGGATCTGCATTCTCTAATGCTGTTGTTTTTGTACACACCATCCTGAAGACGTGGCCCTCGCTAGCCACAAAACTCATTTAAACTGTTTTATTATAGCCATTGATGTAAACAAAATCCCTTTTACAACCAAAAATCCAGTTTCAGACCCTCTCAATTGATGGGCACATCTGTTGACAATGTTTTTTCCTAATATTTGGGACCTCCTCTATCCACATTACTATACCGGATTTCATACTGCCATTGGCATCAGGATATCCACATTCTCCCGACAAGCAGAGAAAGTGACCAAAATCTACATGGAGACAGTAACTAACATTGCTCCAAAACCAAGTTGCCTGACCCAGATACTGGTGTCTAGCAACCTGACAGATGTGAGTTATATATCCCGTTTTGTTTCATCTACCAATACCCTAACACAATTCTTAACTACTGCACTATATCTGTTCTCTTCCTTGGTTATTTTTGTCTTTTTTACCCTCTCCACCTGGTGGAATACCTCCACTGTTGTCTTACTGAACTGCTTGCAGACCGAGGGTAACACATTATCCAGAGAGGTATAGCTTTCAGTCTTTGCCCTCTTTACAAAGACACCCATCTCTAATGTCCAATGGACCAGCTTCCCCCTTCTTTTAGCCATCACTGACTGAAATCATGTTCTGAAGGCCTTTTTTGGAGCACATATACATAGGGATACAGATGAGGAAAGGAGAACACATACACAACCGACAGATGATAGAAGATAGATACATAGATAGATACTGTAGATAGATAGATAGATAGATAGATAGATAGATAGATAGATTGTAATGTAACAATAAGCCAAAAATGATTGCTGGGGGAATGTTTCAATAATGGTGTGCTTACACACTGAAAATACTCTCATTTCTCAATAATGAAAATGAATAGGCATTATGTTACTCCCTCGCGTTAAAAAGTCCTCTACAAGTTCCCTTTATTTATTAAAGTAATTTGTTGAAATCACTTTTACAGCATAACAATATTATCTGTTGATATTTATGACGCACGGAGCCTAATACCCGGTGGCCACAATGTACGGCAGAATTTATGAATAAACAGGCTCTTATATCTCCCCGAATCTTGGCTATAGTGGCTGAATATCCTTGCTGCATTCATAACTTCTGTCACTTTGAAGAAATAGGCTTTTTATGATGGCCTGTGAGGAAGGTAAGGTAAAGAAAAAGTTTAATTAAAATGGTTTGTTGCACATCATGGCGGTCACGTTATCTCCCAGACCTTTGCAGAGAATATTGTTTTGACGTCTGTAAAAGTAGTTTTGGCTAAATGATGACTTCATTTGTGCAAACGGTGAAGACGGTTGGTGACGACACAATTGAGATGCTATTACCAATAATTCATTTTACGATGAATGCTACCTGTGCATAATTAGCTTCTGTGTGCTCAGCATCATTGCGTTTACTGCTGCTCTCACTGATCAACAATATATTAGCAAACTCACTTTTTTGAAAGCCCTTCCCCAGACATGAACCTCCTCACCCTTTGCTCCCCAGTCACCAAAGTATCACTGAGTTCATAACCAACACTTCCTTATGTAAAAGCCCCAAAATATACCTAAATCAGTGATCACGTGACAAAAAGGATCATGAGTCTCCTATCTTTTTGCAGAAGAGGTTCTTCTCTTGGTGTCCATGTTTCTGCCTGGGTGACATGAACACTTCCTATTGGCTGTCATACACACTTACCAATATTAAATCTATAAGGTCATCTTGCAATGTGTTTTAATTCTATAATATAACCTTTAGGCACATCAATGACATTGGAGGCTGTTAAAGGACAATTCCAGCCAAAACTGATACTTTATTTTTGGGAAAACACTAGAATTGATTGCATTAAGTAGAACTGAAGCCAATACTTTTTTTAGCTTTAGAGTCAGCTTTTTTTGTGCTATCTGTGTCCCATTGGGGAGGTTTCCCTTCATATCCTGTCCAATAGCCACAACTGGGAGTGATAGGAAATCCATCCAAAGTGAGGGAAAGCCCTGGTGGTCAGCAGGCTCACAAGAACTAGTGTCCTATTGTAAGATTTCCCATTGTTAGAATTTGCTTTAAATTGTAGTGCTTTAAGGACATAGTCCACTCACCATATCTTCTTTTTAAGGGCCTTGTGACCCACTTTTATTTAGATGGAAGTTCAAAAGTACACATACATTTCCCTCGCAGGGGTTTCCAATCTGCCTCCATCACAGGCACACCTGGCTTCACTGTGACTCTTGGGTGGAGTCCTCCTGACTCCTGGACAGCGTCCTTTCCTGTCTCTCAGCTGGAGCCCTGTTTCCAACTGGAGCCCCATACACTTACCAGCACATGTACCTTAAGTGCTATGCACACCTGTAAAATCAACAGGTTCTAGTCCACAACAAAATGTGGACCCAGGGTTGGAGGCTTCATCCCACACAAGTCACTACAAAGCCTCTGAGTTCCAGAACCCTTACCAGGATTTACCCGTGCTGGAGAAAACTTAAAATCCAGTTTTCTCCCTCTACAATATGCATCCTGGACCCTGTCATCCTGCATGGGTGCCCTTTAGCCTTTTTTTTACCGTGACACAGCACAGCACTATCACACATTGTATTTTTGTTCTGATGACAACCCATAATCTGGAATTTTCTTTTACCTTTACTTTTAGTGATAAGGGTCATCAGGATAAATAGAGGGGTGTAGCCCCCATCAGGGACACAGACAGCCATAAAGACCTGACAGGTCCACCTGACTCCACTCTTTCCAAATATAACCAAAAGTGTTGGCTTTAGTTGCACTTTAAAACCACGCTGCCAGTAAACTAAGCTTGTCCAGAAAGCAAAATGAATGTTTCTAGAACTACAGTGTTTTTTTCAACATTACCTGCACCACATTCCTCCTCTTTCTGAATTTAGCTACCAAGGTCAAGAGGAGGTCAGAAGGGATACCAAATAAAAAAGCCATCTTGATTTCAAAATTTTTAGACTTGGTGCTGCCCTTTCCCCCCTAAACCCTGCTGCTCTAGGCACTGGTCCACAACTGCCATTATAGTTATAACAGCCATGACCATAGGTACTCCGGAGGAGGTGCGATTATACAGAGAGGATGATGTACAAGTTACCTGCACCAAAGTTAGTTTCTGCTACAGCAAAAAGTCTGTCCGATGACCAGTGTTGGAGGTTTTCTGGTGGAACAAGAGACCCCGTTCCTTCAGTTGAGAATCAACGCTATGCACTGAAAACTTCTTGATGTGATTTGCTCATCTGTTGCTCTAATGCTAAACTTCCTGAATGCTAGATTGTAAGAACATCTCAATTCAAGAAGATATATCTTCCTGCTTCTAGTTCCCCCAAGGGGAGATTTGTCTGACCCTTAAAGTCTCCAGGGAGTACTGCACTGGGGCAGTACTAGGGCACAGATCAGTCACCACTCTATTTCAATTTACCGATTACTAACTCTCCTCCTGAACTCAAACCCAGGCTGCTCTTTCTGACTCCTTTCAAACAACACACCTGTCCTTCCTTGTAAGAGGTAGGGGCCCTGCCTACTCCTGCAGCAGACCTTAGGCTGGGTTCACACCTAGGCGTATCGAATATGCACATTTTTACGCGCGTTTCCGAGGGCTACTTGGCTGTATCCCAATGGAAACGCGCAACAAAAACGCCCCAAAGAAGCTCCTGTACTTCTTTGGGCGTAGAGCGTTTTGTAGCGCGTTCATACGGCTTGTAATACGCCCAGGTGTGAACCATACCCATAGGAAATAATGGGATTTCGGTGTTTGAGGGTTTGGCAGAGCGTTCGAACGCGCTACAAAACGCCCAGGTGTGAACCAGGCCTTATATAGTATTCACGTGTATTGTAATATCTTGCTTAGACCACGTTGGTCAAGGAACTACATATTTGATTTACTCTGTATTTTAAAAGGCTATAGGGGCTGGGAAGGCACATAAATAAAAAGAAAATCCTTTCTTTGGAAAAAATATGTGGAAAGGGCAAACATGGTATATGCAGAGATACAGAGTTCTACTGGGAACTCTAATTAGTGGGTATTTTAAAGTCCTCTTCCAGACTGCCTAACCCAACCCCCCCTCCTTCAACCTGGAGGTCCCAATAGTGTATGTATTGCTTTTTTAATATGCTTATCTCTTTAAAAAAAAAAATCACATAATACGTGTTTTCTTCCTCTTTACCTCATCTACGGGTGGTCCTCTTCTGATACAGAGAGCAGTGCTGATTAAATTACGTCATGGCGCCAACCTCTGCTCCAACACACTGTAAATGACGAGAGCTATGGCGATGCCGTGAAACCCATTCTTTAAAAGTATATAATCAGTCTTCAGGTATGAGTGACACTGTTTGGAAGACTGAGGGCATCTTTTGGCAGAAAAGAAAAGTGCAACTCGGTATCAAGTATTGTGGCCTGAGCTGTTATTTTTTCGTATTTCTTTACCCTGCCTTGGGACCTGTTTAATCAGAAAAAAAAAAAATTGGGCAAAGTTGCAATGTTGGACTTTAAGCTGAAAATGGGAGATGCTTTGCAGGTGTAGGTTTCATTATATGATCACAATGCAAAGTCCTCTTTAAGTAACCATCATTTCAGCACATCTTTTATGTCTGAGAAAATGTGGCAAATCATTTGGATTTATTTTAAAGCTGATTGATATACATTATTCCTACTTTGTCTTAGAATATGTTTACCGATCAACCTGATTCTTGTATCAGATTCTTCCGACGCAATCCGTCTGCCACTCAGAATGTTCTCGTACAGATTGTCCTTCAAAAAAAAAAAAAAGGATAACAAAAAAACAAAAAAAAACAAAAAAAAACAAAAAAAAACAACCCTCCGCATTCCCATGGCAATCATACAGCTTGCATTAACAGCGGAATCACTCACACTATTTGATGAGATATAGCAAACACTGATTGCTGCTTTTTCGATGAATGTAATAAGTTTTCTTCTTTCAACTTTTCTGTACATTTATCATATTTATAATCCTGGTTTGCTTCACAGATTCCTCTAATGTCTTTTTTTCTCTCAAGTACAGCCACCTGCTGCTTACAAATGAAGTGCGTGTGAATATATCACAAGGCCTCAGAATGAGACACAGCCTGCAAAGGAGGAAGAGACATATGTAAAAACTTCCTGCGCTCAATGAGGCACAGGCACTCCGGGCCACATGAATTGGGTCAAAGTTACAGTGGTCATAAGGGTTTGACTGGTGACTGAACCCGTCCATATCTCACTGTTGTCCCTAATTTGGAAGGATTGTTCCTCTTTTAAGACTAACTCCCCCTGTGCTCTTTGCCCACTCAATGATATTTTTGGTCTAAAGATAGAACTCATATACCAATGTAGTATTTAACTGAAGTAGAGTGCCCCCTTATATACCTTGCTCTGTGGTGGACGCTAGCTCCTTTGGCTGTGCTCTCAACAATCCCCTGGGCTCCCATTATCCTTTGGACTCCTAGACATGCCAGGGGATATACAGTCCAGCTCTTTCTGGGCTCAGGTGTTCAGAGAGACCACATCTGATGGGACAGTACTGGCTGGGCACATCAGTTGTCACCAGGTGTTGGGTCCGCCTTCATTAATCCTGGTGTGTGGGTACATGGATGAGAGTGCAAGAGCAAGCAACTTCATCTTAACCCGCAGTCACTGTGATGGGCACTGTGCTGGTTGGCTCCAGAGTACTACTCTCCTAGTGGTATGACCCTGCTTCCTCATCCCCCATGTGCAGCTATCCCTGGGACTTCTTCCACCACCTAAGCCTCCAGACAAGATCCAACCTCCTTGTGAGAGAGGTGAACCGCAAGTGACTGCATTTGTACAAGACTGAACTCTACTGTGCAACCTGGCAACCTAATAGGGGAGGAGTGGCTGTCTTTGACATAGACAGCACATGCACAGTTATGTGAAAGATCCTGGACCTGACCGGGGAGATGGTGGCAGGGTGGAGCTCTGCTACTCCCTCTCTGGTTGTATCAAGTACGTGGGAGCTGTATTTACTTGCCAAATGATTTGTAATTATGTCCCCCTGGTTCTGAGATCTACACAGCTCTCCTACAAAGCACAGCCATGTATGGCAGGGCAGGAGGCCTGATTTTTCTCTGCTGCAGTTAGGTAACACAAGTCTTTTTCTTCCTCCAGCCTGTAAATGGACAGTAAAAACAAAAAGCAACAGATTGATGTGTTCATTTCCTTGTCTCTCTGCTCTTTCCTTCTATCAGTTGTAACAAGGACACTCCACTGTAGTCCAGGTAAGTATTACACTGCCACATAGTATATCTCTGGTTAGCACATGAGTACTTTAGCACAACTGACTAGCTGCTTGTGCTGTTTCTCCATTTCCCAGTCTGAGCTTTGCTGTACTGGAGGTTGCAAGAGGCTGATACCAAGTCAAATTCTGCCACATTCATAGTTTGCATTAAAAAAAAAAATGATCATAAGACTGTAAAGAGATTGGCAGAGAAAGGCAAAAGATGAGGAGTTCTAAGAGGCCTACATCCAGCTTTCATGATAGATTGACGAGGTGACAATGAAAGACAGTTCCAAATGTTTTTTGGAAAGCACACTTTTCCTGATGATCTAGTCCAGTGACTAGATCATCAAGGTGATGGGTACAGAACATTCAGAGTAGTACAGTTTGGTAGTAAAAGACCAGGACAATGGAAAGCAGAGGCAGCAGCTGTCTAAATTCTACTTTCCTCTTCCCATCATTGCTCCAGTGGACTCACTATTATCATACAAGAAGAGCAGTGGATATTCTTCAAGTCCGAGGGCAATCTTTCAAACATGGACAATTTACATTAGGCATATCATAGATAATTCATAAACAAAAGTGACCTTCAGTGGGAAGTGAACATCAAATTAATCAAAAGATTCATGAAGCTGAATGTCTAGACTTTCCTATAAAATCGAGCTTAGCCCAGACTACCAAGACTTCCCGTTGGTCAGTAAGGAAACCCATCCCATTAAAGTAATAACAGGGAGACAAACCCAAGTTTTACAGAAGACAAATGAGATTAGCATATAATTTCAGCTGTCTATTGCTCTGGATCTACTCATTATAAGTTGCTTAGTCAGCTTTTCATCATTTGCTGAGCATGAAATACACATGTTTTAGGCCTGAGCTACACAAGTGATTTTAGTAGCATACATGTGCTATTAATGTTGCCTGCATTTGATTGCTGAAAAGTAGTGATTGATCACTTAAAGTGCCATTAAAGGATAATTTAGCGTCCATAGACTTACCTTGCGTCTCTGCTCATCTCTCGGCCCGAGAATCCGAACTGCGCATGCGCCTGCCCCAAGATCCTTTGCGGCCGCACGAACAGTTCCGGACTCTCACCGCGGGAGCGCTCAGCGATAATAAGGTCAGTCTAAACCGCTGTTTAAGCGGGTTTTTAAAAAACGTTTTGCCTATATCTTCTGCTTGTCAGCAGTAGATATAGGCCAAAAAAACGGGAGGCTTTAGAACTCCTTTAAGCTGGCCATACATAGCTTGATATCAGCCAATTCCTGCTGAATTGGTGAACATTTGAGCTATGGGTGGCACTGCCAACACCACCTAGCCCTACAGATGTTGCCTGAAAATCAAAGGAACTAGGTGAAAAATCCAATCCAATTAGATTCAGTCACTTTTTGGTTATTCAGACAGCTGACTGTTTGAATACAATAGCAGACGGGGACACACCAGAAGCCCTGCACATCACACTGGCAGCTGTAGCCACTAGTCACACAAGGATAGGCAACCTTGGCACTCCAGCTGTGGTGACACTTCAAATCCCATGATGCCTTTGCCACTGGGAGCCATGCCTGTGGCTGATTAAGTCTTGCAATGCCTCATGGGACTTGTAGTTTCACAACAGCTGGAGTGCAGAGGTTGCTCATCCCTGCGGACTAGTGTGTTCCCACACTAAATCCAACAAGCAAAACAAATGGCAAATGCACTCATAAATTTATAACACACTGGGAGCTTCAGCTGCCTTTGTCATGTACAAGGCTTCTGGTGTATCCTTTGCCCTGTGCCGTTAAAGAGAAATGGGCTGCCTCCTGGTGAACCTGCACCCAATTCATCCTTTGCTATATGTGCTTTAGGATGGAGGCTCTCATAGATTAGAGTTAGGACCATACTACACAGAGGGGCCTTTTTCTTTGCTTTAGTACTGTGTATAACCATTCCATGTGCACTCTGCTTTAAAGGTAGTTATGAATTGATGAGTGTGTTTGCCATTTGTTTCACTTGCTGGATTTGGTTTGTGGACACACTGGGGGCTTCAGCTACCATTGTGATGTGTGGGGCTTCTGGTGTGTCGCTGTGCCTTTAGGCTAGGTTCACACTTGAGCGTACGCAATATGCGCGTTTGACATGTGTTTTGGGCCACGCGTTTTTACTGCGATTTGCATTCAACGAAACGCGCAACAAACACGCGTTTACGAGGGCTATCCGGCTGTATCCTAATGGATACGCACAGAAATACGCCCCAAAAGAAGCTCCTGTACTTCTTTGGGCATAGGGAGTTTTTCAGCGCGTTCCTACGTGCTGAAATATGCCCAGGTGGGAACCATGCCCATAGAAAATAATGGGATTTCACTTGCTGGGCGTTTTACAGCGTGTCGATCAGCGCTGTAAAATGCCCAGGTGTGAACCAGGCCTAAGGAGTGGGCTGCTTCCTGTTGAACCTGCATAATTTGCTATATATGCGCAAAGATGGAGGCTCTCATAGATTAGAGTTAGGACCACACTACTAGAGTGGCCTTGGCGAGGCAGTGTGGCTTCCACATATTTTGGTAAAGTTGTACAACTATAATCTCAGTTTTTAACCCTAAGGCTGGGTTCACATCTAGGCGTATCGAATACGCGCGTTTGCAGCGCGTTTCTACCGCGATTCACGGTAAAAAAACACGCAAAACAAATGCGCGTTTCCGCGGGCTATCCGGCTGTATCCTAATGGATACATGCGGCAAATACGCCCCAAAGAATCTCCTGTACTTCTTTGGGCGTAGGGCGTTTTGCAGCACGTTCCTACGCGCTGTAAAACACTCAGGTGGCAACCATGCCCATAGGCAATCATTGGTTTTCACGTGTTGAGCATTTTATAGCGCATAGGAACGCGATGTAAAACGCCCAGGTGTGAACCAGGCCTAAAAGTTAGACAGAGTATTTTGTTGCAGGTTAGCTGTTAAGTGTGCTGGTAATTATTTGCTTTTGCACTGTTACAGCCAGTCACAGCGGTCAAGGTGAAGAATCTTGGCCTCATGTTTAACCCCTGATGGCCTTTTAAGGGGATCTTGATTCCAGGAGTCAGAGAGAGGTTTCACGTGATCGGGTGGCCTTCACCTCCCAAAACCAAGACTCCCTTAAAAGGCCACCAGGAGACGATGGCAAGGGGACAGAAATGAAGCCAAGGTTCTTCATCTGAGAAGTGGAGTTACTATTACTGTGAAAGCTATTTATAAATGAATTTGTGCGTTTGCCATATTTGTTTCACTGTAACAGCCAGTCTCAGCTTTCAAAGTGAAGAATCTTGGATTCATGTTTAACTCCTAATGGTCTTTTATGGGGATATTGATTCCAGGAGTCAGATGCGGGCTTCATGTGATTGGGATTACCGCCTTTGCCTCCCAAAACCAAGATCCCCTTAAAAGGCCACCAGGAGTCGACAGCAATGAAGCCAAGGTTCTTCATCCGAGAAGTGAAGTCTGTATTTTTTGAAGTGGAGTTGGTGTTCATTTTATTATGTTCAAGAGTTGACTGTCTGTCTTAAATGGTTTCTCTGGGAAATAAAATTTTGCCTAGTCCAATTGTTTCTTTTGTAAAATCTACAAATTTTATTTATTTTTCCTCAAACAAGCACCTTTTGTACAGAATAAAATAAGCCGATGAAGCAGGGGCGTAACTAGAAATCACAGGGTCCCATAGCAAAATTTTGTATGGGACCCTGTGACTTCTAGTTATGCCCCTTGCAGAGCCCACTTGAGATCCCACGCATCCCACCTGAGGGTGACCCTGCAGAGCCCCCCATAGAATTTCTATGGGGGGCTCTGCAGGGTCACCCTCAGGTGGGCTGGTCACACTCCTTACCTGTCCGCCTCCTCTTCCTGCACGATCGCTGATGGGCCCCCGCCTCCTCCTCCGTCGCCAGTCCCGCCTCCTTCTCCATCACCAAGGCCACACCTCCTCCTCTTCTGCCGTTCACGGGCCTCGCCTCCTCCTCCACTGTCGGGTCTAGCCTGCTCCACCGCCGCTGCTGGCTCTCATTAACTCTGCAGCGGCTGTGAGAAGAACGCGATGCTGCACAGATCACTGTCAGTGATCTGAACAGCAGCGCATTCTTCTCACAGCTGCCAGTGAAAGACACCAGCATAAGATGCCATAGCGGCCCGCACGGCATCTGGCTGGGCCCCCTGTGCCCTGGGCCCCATTATGACCGCCTGGGTCGCTATGCCGATTGTTACGCCACTGGGATGAAGTAAGCAACCTGCGAGGTATAACAAGCTACTTTGTGAAATCACAAACCACTGACATTTGGTTTTGTTTGTATGTAAAAGCTTGATTTTTTTTTAAATCTGAAAACAGTTATTTCAGAACTTGAAATGTTCACATTGACGTCCATTGACGTCCCTGCATCAAATCACAATGTACAAAAAGGAAGAGGAAAAAAAAAATCAAAACCTATAATAAGAAGCAGAGTACATTACGGATATCGTTGCCATAGATAATCTGTTTTGAAGGCAGATTCAGAGAAAATACATAACGGCATGAGTGTTTATTGCTTAAACACAACAAGATGCAAAAAGAGAAGAGCTTCCAGTGCAGTTTATGCAGTAATTGTCTGTGTGCAATGATTATCCGTGACACCAAAAGGTAATTATGGATGATTGGCTTTTTTTACCCAGAATTCTTAGAAGGCAATCCTCACATATGTTTTCTCCCTGGGATAAAGTGGGCTGAAACTTTGGCTTTCAGCTATACAATTTATGTAAACTCATTAATGGGATTGACAATTACAGACTGCCCAAAGCCTCTGTCGCAGGAACACAAGACAAGGAAACTTGGCTTTCACCAGACGCTGTTTAATGAGTCTCTGATCGTTCTGGCTCTTGCATCAGACTTGACCAATTAATAAATTGTTGTTTTGCTTCTGCCTCCTGCTAGCTCTTGTTTAGCTGTTTTTATTTTTTTGTATTTTTTGCTAGATTTTTATTTGTATTATTTTTCATCCTTATGGGTTGTCAGAAAACACTAACAGATTACCATCCAAATTGCTCCGACCAGGGAGCCCAGGAAAAAAAAATATCTTTAATAGATGTGACATGAGGCAAATGGAACCTTATCCAGCTGGGATGAAATTATTTATTGCACAGCAGCGGGATAATCACACCGTCTGTTAAAGGAGAACTCTACGAAGAAGTGGAAATACCATTTTTGCTTTGTGTTCAATAAGAAAAAAAGTTAAACTTTGTTGGAACTGACCTAGGTTTAATGAGCTTAAATTCCACCTTTTAATAAATTCCAATTTTCACCTGCACACTAGCCGACATTTCATACCAGCCCCTTTCACAAGGGCACCATCCGTTCCGATCAGCAGGAGATCCGTGCACTGATCCTCTGCTGATCGGAGCAGTAGGGAACAGATGTCACTCTTGTGACATCCAAGTCCGTTCAGTTTTTTCCTCCTTACGGCTATGGAGGAAACAAATAAACTAACCGGACCCATGTTAGGTCTATGGGGAGTGAGATGTAAAAAGATGTGTCCATTTACATCGAATTGCCTCTGATTCTTCCTGTTGAGGTCTGCCAAATTGAACTCTTTTCTGTTGTTTTTTTTTTGGGACCTTGACGGACTAAGATTTAACTCCTCATAGTCTAACATCAAGCTTCCGATCAGAACTGCCTGAAAAACTGACAGGTGGACCTAATCAGAACGCCGTGTGAAAGTGGCCTGACAGTGTGCTTGCATGCTCTTAGATAAATGTATTTGAGTGGGTATCCTAATGAACCTGTGGATATTTTGCTGAACAAATAACCCGCATTAAGGTTGCCAGCTGACCAGGAGTCTATAATAAATAAAGCAAAAAGGAAGCTGAACTGAAGGCAATCAAAAATACACAGCTGAAATACAAATATAAAAACCGTTTTGCCAGAACAAACTAAATTAAATTAAAATTATGTTCAGCCCTAAAGGAGAACTATGGGGTTAAGGCTTTTCCCCATAGTTCTCCTTAGGGTAACGGGAGGACACAAACTAGCGTCCTCTCGTCACCCTAGGCTCAGTATACTGCGAGCTGTAGCTGTCAAGCTACAGCTGTCGGACGGGGGAGTGGGCGGGTACAGCTGGCTCTGCCTATCTAGAGGCAGAGCCAGCTGTACCCGCCCACTCCCCCGTCCGACAGCTGTAGCTTGACAGCTACAGCTCGCGGTATACTGAGACGCCGCAGCCGGAGCGGATCCCGACTTAGATGACGGGATCCGCCCAACTGCGTGAGTGACAACTGGCTCTGCCTATCTAGAGGCAGAGCCAGCTGTACCAGCCCCCTCCCCTGTCCGTTCCGACAGTCAGCACTGGCAGGTCGGAGCGGGGAGGGGGGAATCCAGCCCCTCCCCTGTCACGGCAGAGAGCCGTGACAGGATCGAGAGGTGAGCGAACGCCGGTATGTGTTCGCTCACCTCCCGATCTACTGAGCCGACCTGTGACAGTCTCATTGTCACAGGTCGGCTAGAACTATGAGGTGAGTGAAAAGCACTCACCTCATAGTTCTCCTTTAAGGCACCCACTGCTTGACATCGTAGCCAGATGGCTGATCACCAATGCAATGAAGCAACTTGGTCAAAGACACACTTTCATACTGTTGATTGGACAATGAAGGAGCAGCAGAACACTGATGGAGAAATTCCTGTGCTTTTGTCCTCATGTAATCATTTTGACAGTGTAGACTGACAACAGAGGGGGCCCTAATAGACTTAGAGGGTTGACCTTTCTTGTTGCAGTCTGATGGGTAGGATTTTAGGAACCTAATTTAAAGGGAATCATTTAGGTTGAAATATCTCTCTCCTCTGGGAATATTTTCCACAACATTTTGTATGTGGGACATTTGTGATGTCAGGTTATTGATGTTGGATAAGAAGACCTGACTCGGTAATCTAAAATGTATCCCAAATGTGCTTATTAGCACATTGAAATACCAAACTCATTGAAACATATCTTTATAGAGTTGGCTTTGTGCACAGGGGGCAGTAATCCAGCACTCCAGATGTTCCTCTGTTGGCCAGTCCCCTTTTGGTGGGAGCCTGGAGAGTTCCTTAAGGCCTTGTTCACACAAAATTCAGAGCAGATCTGCATGAGTTTCTGCACATGCAGTGCAGTGGGTTGTGCAGCGTTTTTTGTAGCGTTTTGATGCGTTCCGGGCAGAGGCGGATTCAGAGTCTAGTCTCTGAGTACCGTAAATGTAAAAAAAAAAGTTTCCCTACGTTCTGTTATAAAACATTTATTCTTACCCATATTTTTGGCAAAACATAAAAGTCAGGATCACGTCGGGTAAATAGACACCAAACATGTGAAGCCTTAAAATTGCGTGCGCCTGCAAAATCGCAAAAAACGCCCACAGGCCCATAAGCGACGCTTAAAATGCTTCTACTGCTCATCAAAGAACCCTAATGTCACCTAGGGACCCCCAGAGAAGCTGATGAAGCATAGATCGGCTTCATCAGCCTCTGTAGCTGGAGAGTGATGCTGAATGCAGGAAGTGATGCAATATACATCACTTCCTGCATTGATGTAATATACATCACTTCCTGCATTGCAGGAAGTGATGTAATATACATCACTTCCTGCATTCGGGGACTGAGAGAAGATCAAAGGCAGACAGTATACTGATCTCCCTTTGATCTCCTGTCACAGAGCCATGCCGGGAGTGACAGCGGCGGCTAATACAAGCGATTGGGCGTCTCTAGAGATGCCCGATAGCTTGAAGGTAAAGCTCCCAGCCGGCCGTGTAATTACAACGGCCGGCCGGGAAGCTGCTCGTCGGGATTTTTCAAGCCCTGCCTCTGATCCTTGCACCCGGCCGGGACATACAGCTGTCAAGCTGTCACAGAGTTAACTGCGGTTCAGTGTAAAAAAACGGCATATTACTTTACTGTGCCGTTTTTTTACACTGAACCGCAGTTAACTCTGTGACAGCTTGACAGCTGTATGTCCCGGTGGTGTGTGGCTCTATCTTGGGGGGGGGCAATTGCCCCATTGCCCCCCCCCCCTGGATCCACCACTGGTTCCGGGCCGTTTTTGGTGAAAACTATTTTTTTTTTAGTTTAAAATGGGCTTTCTGTGCAATCCAGGATGTTTGCATGTGTTTTTTATGCATTTGCATGCGATCCAGAGCAGGTAAAATAGGGCCTGCTGCAGTTGTTTTGCCTGCTCTGGAAGTGAACGCTGCGATGTGAACTGGAGCTAAAAATACCATAGGAATACATTGGACGCAGTTTTGCTCCGGTCTGTAACTGCTCTGCTCTGCTCCTGGAATGTGCTTGGTGTGTGCAAGGCCTTAGTGTCACAGATCTTCTTCCCTTTTTTTGGCTGCAGGGACTTGGTAGGTGGCCTTCCTTCTAATGCAAACACGCATCAGGTGCTTTAAGGTGTTAGAGAGCCACTGAAACTAGACCTCAGAGTCGTTGTTGTGATCTTTGAGGATGAATTACTCCACAGGCCTGAGGTCGGTGAGGACTTGTTTATTAGCTCATTTACCATTTGCAAAAAAATATATAAACATGTGCCCATAGCCTGAGCACTCTAATACTTTAATAAAGTATCAGTTAGAGTTGCAGGAAGAGTTATTGTAAGAATGGTGTTTCAGGAAGGGTCAATATTCTGGCAACAGAGACATGTATTGTTAATGTGAAGTTACAGGGAAGGTTAGTGATAGTCAGGGCCGTCTTTAATATTGATTGGACCCTGGGCAAACATTTTCTTGGGCCCCCCACCACCCCCCCCCCCTGCCATATTGCCCGCTATATCCTGACAGAGGAGAAGTCAGTGTTGGAGGATCAGAGAGGGGAGGGGGGGGGGTATTCCTGCGAGGAGCCATGACTGACAATTAGAGAGTGAGTGCAGAAACTGAGTGATCAGCGTTATGTGATCGCTCAGTTCTTGATCAAGAAAGCCAACCTGTGGTAGCTTCAGTAACTAGGGGGAAGAGCGCATTTCACTCTCCCATTAATTCTACTTTCATGGTAAATGTGTGAATAATTCGCCACCTACCACTTCCACTGCATAGAATAGCAACAATAATAATAATGACACCTGAGCATGTCCCCTGATATAATGACACCAGGGGATGGACATATCAATAATGACACCAGGGGATTGACATAACAATAATGAGACCAGGTGATGGACAGAACAACAATGACACCGGGTGATGGACATAACAATAATGACACTGGGGACGGACATAACAATAATGACACCGGGGGATGGACATAACAATAATGACACTGGGGACGGACATAACAATAATACTTCTCCCCCCCCACCCAGATAGAAGCCCAACCCAGCAGTCATGTGCACTCACCGTGGACAGGAGGAGGATGAGATTGCAGCCATGGAGGGAGGAGGACAGGACCATGAAGCAGTGTGAGCAAAATAGATCTTCCTCTTCTGCTGAGTGGGAGGTGACATCCCGGGCTGCAGAGATCTTTGCTGCACATAGGGAGTGGGACAGGAGGCTGCTGCCCTCTAGCGCCAGAAAGCGGTAGTGCACACTAGACGGCTGGTACAGAAACGTTTCAAACTTTCACCAGCTCTAGTGTATGGGGCGCAGGGCCCCACAACAATGATTGGGCCCCGGGCAAGTGCCCCTTTTGCCCTGCATTAAAGTCGGCCCTGGTGATAATGTTAGGGTTTAAGAGAATGTTATAATCAGGGTGTGAGTTTTAGGAGGGGGTGGTTAGTGTTAGGAAGGTTAGAGCTAGTGAAACAAGGAAGGTTAGTGTTAGGGTTTGAGAAGCAGGACTAGAGTTGGGATTACAGTGAAGGTTAATGTTTCAGGAATGGTAAGCGGTAAAGTTGGGGTTTCATGAAGGATTAGTGTGAGTGGTTCATTGTTCTTACATTTGGAAGCTCTAAATTGTAAACTACCAGCTTCAAGCTTCGGATTCTGAAAGCTAACATATCGTCCTCCTTAACTTCCCTCCCTTCTTTACACTATTAGAAGTACCTTTTCCTCCAGCTCAACTCACAGTAATAGACACAGTCCCACCGGTAGACCGATTTCAATGTTCAGCTGGTATGTAAAAAGCTGGTATGTAAAGACAGATGTCAATTTATTACAGTAGTTGAAATGAAACAAAAATGGTTTGATAGCTTTTTAAGGAATGTATAAGTAAACGGTGTTTGCCTGGAGTTCCGCTGTAATGATTTCAGCTCTGAACTGAGCACCCCCATTCACAACATTATTCAATAGCCTAAAGTGGTTAAAGTTTCTCCTAGGAGAACAATGAACCATTTTTCCTCTTTATTAATGCAAAATAGTAGCGGATTTATGTAGAATAAAGGAATACTGTTACTACATGATGTGGACAGAAAAATAATTGTTTCAATTTCTGTAACTCTGGAATTATTCAACCACTTTATAGCTGATTTATAAAGCCATAAGAGGCTATTCATCATGCATCCTGAGAGAGTTTTTTTTTTATATGTATATTTTTCTTTTTATATACACTGCGCTGAACATGTTTCAATACACTGGTAGTTGGATGCTGGGCCTTTTCATAGGCTTAGGGTTCCTTACAAGTCTTTTATAAAGACTATTAGCTACTGAATCCAACTGTGAGCTAAAGGCATGCTCTAGTCAGATTTAAATGAAAGACTTTACCATGGAGGGGGAGAGGCATCATATCTGCTGGTGGCTTCTGTTTTTTAAACCTGCTTTTCTGGACTTTTTGGGCAAACTCACAGCATAACATTTCAAAGGTGAGAGATTCATTCATTTTGTTTATTTATGTCTTTCACATAGTGCTTACATGTTTTCCACACTGCCGTACAGATAGGTCCAGAACTAGAAAAAGGAGGGGGAATAAGCGGAAGGCCTACATGACAAGGGAAGGCCTACATGACAAGGGTGGGGAGGGGAACCAGGGCAGGAGGAGGAAAGGTAGAAAAGTAAGTTAGCGGAGGGGGACATACTGGATTGGGTGAAAGTGGTCGGCCAGGAGGGGCTTTGGAGGGAGGTCTGTGAAGAGGACGCAAGCGGACTCAGTTGGAGATCAGCAGACGAGAGGCGAGTATTCATTCCATCCGTCATGGAATGGTGTTCTGTTTTGTTTGGACTGGCTAGACATGGCAGTTGCTGGTTGGTTTGGATCTTTGAAGGAGATTTTTGTTGGAGATTTTGATAAATTAATGGACCCATCTTCAGTGTGGGTGTCCTCCATGTGGTGAAGTCCACCAGTTGTGACCGGGTGATAGGGACCGATGTGAGTCTGCAGTCAATTATTAACATCCCTGAGGCGGTGTATGACGGCTGGGTGCATCAGGTAGAAAATGTGGCCCCAGATGCAAATTTGTTTTATGGTTCATAGTGTTTTCAAGGACCTGAAACCTGATATTATGATACAGTCTGGTTATGTTGTTGCTGTTTGTTATTTAAAAAATTCTATTTGTACTGTTTTTTTTTTAATACAAGGCTGTGGAGTAAAATGTGGCCATTGAACTCTATCCCATGGTGTAGTGGTGTTATTTAGTTTAGGGGAGGATTTGGTGGGTTAATGGTAGAAGAGGCTTAAGTGGCTTAAAGGGACCTCTGAACTACCTTAGTCAAGAGTGCATGGAACCTTCCACATCAGTCTGTACTCCACCACAATTTCTAGGGTTTGTTCACGCCAGGTCCATTGAGCTGCATTGATCTGCCAAGAGCAACACAAGTTCAATACAAAGGCAAATACACTGCCTGGCCAAAAACCAGGCCACCATCTGGATTTAGCTAATCAAATAGGTAAGAGCTATAGGGATTGCTTCAGTTGGTCAGGTCTATGTTCAGCAATGTTATGTGCCCTAAAATTGAGGTCAGCTGTCTACCTGAATATACAGAATGACCATTTTTTTCCATCAATTGATTTTTTCTTCACTGATGGCACATTGGGCATATTCCAAGATGACAGGGAGTATGAGACATCTTATTTACACATGGATTGTCCAGACCTTAACCCCATTGAGAATCTTTGGGATGTGCTGGCGAAGACTTTACACAGTGGTCCAACTCTCCTATCATCACTACACGATCTTGGTGAAAATGAATGAATGCAACTCTGGACGGAAATACATGTTGTGATATTGCATAAGCTTATCAAAATTATGTCATGGCAAATGTGTGCCGTAATCAAAGCTAAGCGTGGTCCAACAAAATATTAGAGTGTGTGACTTTTTTTGGCCAGGCAGTATAAAAATCACAATGTAAAAACCGTAAAATCTAGTATATAAAGGGTGGACTAAAAAACATATTATTTGTACATCCCATACAATAAATACATAAATATGTGAAACAGTGCAAAATAGCAGTGAGACGAAAGAGGCATATGCACCAATCAAACATGTAATACAAATGAAACAATGAAAACCATAAGTCTTTCCAAAAGAATTTTTCAATCCGTGATGTGAATTAAACCAAAAAAAAGGACCCAAAAAAAATATATATATATATGTATATATATATGAGCAAAAATTATATATATATATCAAAAAGTTATCAATAAAAAAATAAAGATTATAAAATATAAATGAAAAATTGATTATTCTGGTGAAAGTTCCACAATTTTTCTTCACCCGATCTGGAGCCCCCCAAGCGATGGTTACTCACCAGATGGTATATGGACAGCAAACCCCTCTCAATAGCTGTAATTCCGGTCCATCAGCTCACCGATACGTGCAAGGTTCCCCGGCACTCTAGCGGATATCCCCAGGTATCCTTACCCGTCGCGGCGCAGCGAGCCCGGTAAGATCCCGGCTCCTTCCCCTCGCCAGTTATAGATGGTATATGGACAGCAAGCTCCTTTCAATGCCCGTCGTGTTACAGCGAATCCAGTCAAATACCGGTTCCCTCCGCTCACCAGTTGCCGATGTGATAGTCTCCCAGTCCCGGTGGTAGATCAAAGGGATTAAAGGGAAAAAACAGCCTCCATAGTGCAGTAGAATTAAACGAGATGATTTTTATTTAAAACGAACAGTTCACATGGAAAGTTAAAAATAGTTTTGCCGGCCGGCCTGACCTACAAATACGAACAACTCATGTAGAAAAGATCTGCCCCTTGACGCGTTTCGTCACTTGACGTTTTCTAAAGGTTTAACAGATCTTCCCTAGGTATCCAACAGAGTTCATATATACCCCTACTAATTAAGCAATCAAATAGTTACATAATTCTACAGAAACAATCAGCTCAAAAAGGTTCATACCATTGTTCCCTTAGGACAAATAGGGGCATGGGGTAACCTCTTATGTGGAACATATTCGTTTAAAACAGAGACTACAAAAGTATTCCAAGTTCAAATGATTAAAGTATAAATAAAAACATATCTAAAAATGTTAAAAAATCAGTGATCATTAGGATAAATATACGGAAAAATGTGTTTTAAAATACTAAACAAGATAAATTGGATTAAGATTCAAAATGCACATTATATAAATATGTTAATGTGAATATAAAGTTATATGTTCATAATTTTAAATGTATAAATCCATATCAATAATTAGTTAAAAAACAATTAAGATCAAACTCTATATTTAAATAAAAATCATCTCGTTTAATTCTACTGCACTATGGAGGCTGTTTTTTCCCTTTAATCCCTTTGATCTACCACCGGGCCTGGGAGACTATCACATCGGCAACTGGTGAGCGGAGGGAGCCGGTATTTGACTGGATTCGCTGTAACACGACGGGCATTGAAAGGAGCTTGCTGGCCATATACCATCTATAACTGGCGAGGGGAAGGAGCCGGGATCTTACCGGGCTCGCTGCGCCGCGACGGGTAAGGATACCTGGGGATATCCGCTAGAGTGCCGGGGAACCTTGCACGTATCGGTGAGCTGATGGACCGGAATTACAGCTATTGAGAGGGGTTTGCTGTCCATATACCATCTGGTGAGTAACCATCGCTTGGGGGGCTCCAGATCGGGTGAAGAAAAATTGTGGAACTTTCACCAGAATAATCAATTTTTCATTTATATTTTATAATCTTTATTTTTTTTATTGATAACTTTTTGATATATATATAATTTTTGCTCATATATATATACATATATATATTTTTTTTTTGGGTCCTTTTTTTTGGTTTAATTCACATCACGGATTGAAAAATTCTTTTGGAAAGACTTATGGTTTTCATTGTTTCATTTGTATTACATGTTTGATTGGTGCATATGCCTCATTGGTCTCACTGCTATTTTGCACTGTTTCACATATTTATGTATTTATTGTATGGGATGTACGAATAATAATTTTTTTAGTCCACCCTTTATATACTAGATTTTACGGTTTTTACATTGTGTTACTTTGTTACATTTTTTATTCACCTATTGAGTGGGGAATCCAGTTTTTATTTTGAATGTTTGCACATTAGCACTTTTCACAATTAATGGACACCTGTTCTCTGGTATTCCATACTCACAGGGGTAGGTCTCTTTGAAGACTTATCCACAGGGTTGTTAATTCAGGGTGTTTCATATATATCTACAAAATATTTTTTACATTTATCAAAAAACCTTTAGCGCTGTGACTACACTTCACATTTTCACATCCACACCTCTCATAGCAGCTTTAGGACCACTATTTGATTATTTTAGTTCATTTTCCAAGAGCGCAGATTTTTGTTGTAATCAGTATAAAAATCAATTGTACTCTATGTGCCCTGTTCATATCATTCATCTGCAGTGGTGTGCCTTGCATAGAAATGCTCCATGTCTACATTTGTACGTGGCATAACTTGCGGTTCTCAACCAGGGAGCCATGGAACCCTCAGGTGCCTTTTGGCTTCTTTAGGGTTGCCTTTAAATTTTCACACACTATCATAGTGAGATCCATTCTGAAAAGCATGGAATTTCACCTACAGCCAGGCCTGCTCTTCATTAGGAATGAAAAATGCCCAGGATTGGTGGCCATTGTGATTAAACAATGTCCAGGATTGGTGGTCAGCGGCAGTAAACAATGTCCAGGACTGGTGGTCAGTGGGAATGAAAAATAAAACCTAGCATCTGTGGTCAGTGGAATGAGGAATAATGCCCCTTTGTTTGTGTCTATAAAAGGAATACTGTCCCATCGTTGGTGTCAGTAGGAGGGATTATGCCACATTATTTGTGACAGTGCAAGGAATGCCCCCATTGTTTGTATCAGTGGGAGAAATAGTGCCCCAAGGGCTGCATAACAGAAAGAAAAGGGATGCATCTAGCCCATGGGCCCCAGTTTAAGGACTACTGCCTTAAATAAACACATTCTGCTCCAACTATGTGCTACTTATGTAGCTTACACCATAGAGAGCCACTTGTTCTATCTGTGCAGTGAATGATCACTACTCATAGCAATTTTAGTAATGTGGCTGGGCTAAAATTGTCTTCCTGCCCTCACTGTACTCTAAAAGCCCTGCAGCAGATCTTCAGTGCTTCCAGCATACACTGCCGGGAAAAGACAGAAGTATGGTTCTATGAGGAACTCATGTACGTTTTGGTAGCATTTTAATCAAGAACACAACTGCTCACCAGCCCATTTTTCAATCTCTAAATAGCAACTCACAAAATATTTTCATTTTAGATACATTAAGTCTCTTTTGCATAAACTTTCTGTGTAAGAACATTATCAGAGCTGAAGTGCTTCACTTATGTGCTTAATGCAAGCAGAGAAAGAATTACTTGTCCCTTTAGTATGTGGAAAGGTGAGGGTTTCATTATGTTTTATTCAGTGGTGCACAATGCATGTTTACTGATGTATCGGCAGGAATTTTTGCATTTTTTCTATTTTGGTCAGTTTGCTGTAAATAACTGAATAGATGTACTCATGACGGAGGTCATTCCAAAAGAATAGGCTTTGTATATAGAAGAATTGGAAATTGAAGAAATGTATAGGTTGTCTCAGGACAATGGCATATTTAACATTGTGATAGAAGGAGAATAGGCACCTCTTCTTTGTTGCATGTTTGAAGTCATTCAAGGCAGTAAAATTGTGTTAACAATCTTATGTCATACAATATAGCAATCTGAAAGGTTAGCTGCACTGGTGAAGACCCGATCATCCAGCGGCTCCTTCGGGGGTGAGCGCTACAACTATATTACCAAAAGTATTGGGACGCCTGCCTTTACTCGCACATGAACTTCAATAGCATCCCAGTCTTAGTCCGTAGGGTTCAATATTGAGTTGGCCCGCCCTTTGCAGCTATAACAGCTTCAACTCTTCTGGGGAGGCGTCTACAAGGTTTAGGAGTGTGTCTATGGGAATGTTTGACCATTCTTCCAGAAGTGCATTTGTGAGGTCAGGTACTGATGTTGGACGAGAAGGCCTGGCTCGCAGTCTCCGATCTAATTCATCCCAAAGGTGTTCTATCGGGTTGAGGTCAGGACTCTGTGCAGGCCAGTCAATGAATTGATGAGTGCATTTGCCATTTGTTTTACTCCAGAGAACACGTCTCCACTTCTCTAGAGTCCAGTGGCGGCGCGCTTTACACCACTGCATCCGACACTTTGCATTGCACTTGGTGATGTAAGGCTTGGATGCAGCTGCTCGGCCATGGAAACCCATTCCATGAAGCTCTCTACGCACTGTTGTTGTTCTAATCTGAAGGCCACACAAAGTTTGGAGGTCTGAAGCTATTGACTCTGCAGGCAGTTGGTGACTTCTGTGCACTGTGCGCTTCAGTATGCGCTGACCCCGCTCTGTCATTTTACGTGGCCTACCACTTCTGAGTTGCTGTTCTTCCCAGTTGCTTCCACTTTGTTTTAATACCAGTAACAGTTGACCGTTGAATAATCTAATAGCAAGAACATTTCTCGGAACACCTGAATCCAATGATTTGCAGTGGTGTTCCAATACTTTTGTAATATAATATATATATTAGGGTTGCACAGATACCAAGTACAGTACTTGGTACAAGTACGAGTACATGTACCGATACTTTTGAGCTCAAAGACTAGACTAGAGAAAAATAAAAAAAATCGGAGGCAGCTGTCATTTGTAAGGAGCACACGGAGCTCCTGGGATTTGTACATCTCTGTTTTAATGTATGATTTTGTTTTTATAAATATAAATAAAGGGATGCACAGATACCAGTTTTGCGAGTACGAGTACTGGTACTTGCCGAGTACTTACAAGTACGAGTACTGATACATTTTTGTTTATTGTCATGTGACAGTTTTTCTAAATCAATACAGACTAATGGTTTCAGGACAGTGGTGGAGCGCCAGAGCCAGGTCCCAGCTGCAACCTCTGCAACCCTGGTAGTTCTCATGAAAATGC
>NW_017307375.1:394401-411386 GCF_000935625.1 Nanorana parkeri
TATATATATAAAATATATATATTAGGGGTGCGCTGAAATTGAATTTTTAGACCAAAACTGAAAATAAAAAAATTGTCAGGCCGTAACTAAAAATTATTTTTTCTAACATTTTTACATGTTTCTGTAAAATTTTGTTGCTAAACCACTGAGATTTCCCTTTTAATATAGAAAAAGATATTGAGGACACGGAGCCCTACATCTATTTTTTTTTGCAGCCCCTGTTATGAATGAACAGGATTCCTCTATACTGAGTGTTCCTGTCTATTCATAAACTGTGGAGATAGTATTAGTTGCTATGTCCACAATCATGAATGAACAGGAAGTGACGTAGAACACTTCCTGTTCATTCATAATTGGGAACACAGTAAAAAATGTCCTCAATTATTTACAAAAACTTAGGGATCTGCTTATCATTAAGTGCTTGTAACCATTCTCCATCCTGACTCCTTCCGCTGTCACAGGAAGATGAGTGGGCGGTGCCGGGAGGAGGGCTCAGCCTCCATGGCTGACAGCTAACTCCTCCCCCACAGCACCGTCTCGGCCTCCTGCTGCAGGTGACAGCTCGCTCTCCTGTGACACTGACCACTGACAGCGCTCTCCTCCCAGCCCCGCTCGGCGTCCTGAAAGTTACTCTCCTGGATGCTGCCCTGTGTCAGAGGGGAGAAACCATGGATACACCGCAATTTCAGACAAAAAATTGTACTTTCGGCATTTTGCCCAAAGCACTATTGTCGGACGATATTTTTCGCTGTCTGAAATGTCACTGCATCTCTAATATAAACATTATACAGTATATATAATAGGGATGCACCAATACTGTTTTTTTTGTATCGAGTATGAGTACCTATTTTTTTTTGGTACTCGCCAATACCGGCGTCCATGAGCCCTGATTGCCTGGGAAGCTGGTGTTCTATCGAAAAGAACACCGGCTTCACTTTCCTTGCGACACTGTGAGGCAGCCTGGCTTCACAATTGGTCAGGGAGTCAGGCTGCCTAGCAATAAGTGAAGATGCTTTCCTAGCCAATCGGGAAGCTGGGAGGCGGGTCACGATGTGCCTCCTGGCTTCCTGATTGTCTAGGATGCCAGCTTCATGATGCAAGCCAGCCTGGCTTCCTGACCAATCTGGAAGCCGGGAGGCACGTCATGACCCGCTGCCCGTCTTCCTGATTGGTCATGAAGCCAGGCTACCTAGCAATAAGTGAAGCCACCTTCCTAGCCAATCAGGAAAGCCAGGAGGTGGGTCACGATGTCCTGTCAGGGTCTGCGCGCAAGGGGGGCCATTTGCATCTGGGTACCCCCTTTCATAAATGGGGCACCTAGATGCCGCCCCCCCCCCTTTTGAATGCGTAAGGGGTAGTAAGCCGACGATGCCAGAATGTAAACAAATGGGTAGAGCGAGTTGTGATTTTTTTTTTTTTTACATCGGGGGTCCCTCCTAACATTCCTACCAGACCTAAAGAGTCTGCTATGATTTGGGAGAGGAATCTCACACTGTTTTTTAATTTTAAATTCTCTTTTTTAACAACTTGAAGGGTGTTCTCCCTACTCAAGCTGTTTGTTCAGCTGTGCACATGCTTCGTATCGGCTGTCTCCTTCGGCTTCCTTCAGCTGCTGAAGGGGCTATTGTGAATAGTGCATACATCAGCCCTGCGGTTCGGCTAAATCCTTCCCCATTTAGTGAATAACCCCCAAAATGTTGATCCCCTTATGCCTAGACAAGGCAGGGTTTTCTAGATGTCATATATGTAACACTGTCCATTGTAAAATAATAACAATAGGTTGTAGTTGATGATCAGCTAAAGCGAGTCAAAATAGGTCTGAAATATGCTGCCTTTTCATAGTTACATAGTATTTGAGGTTGAATAAAGACATAAGTCCATCAAGTCCAACCTATTGTGTGTGCGTGTGTATGAGTCCATGTGTGATTTTGCTCTTAGCAGTATCTGTACCCCTGTATGGTAGCTGTACCCCTTTCAAAATGTCATATAAAAAATATGGTACTTCCAAATATAAGTGATCGTTTCAGACTGTAATGAATAGTCAGTCTGAAAAACACTCCTTTCCAAGACTCCTAGGGGGTAAATTTTAAAAGAGCAAAATCCACTGTACCCATCGCACTCCTGACTGAATAATACCCTTAGAGTTGGTTGGGTGCCAAAGTGACTGCAGATGCCTCTGCAATCCAATCCATTTAGAGTTAAAGACATAAAGAGTTTGCACAGCAAACAGCTATGCAAAGGAGATTCAACGCCTATTATGGCGACTAGATGGAGCCAAGGAGCATAGGAATTTCGTATGCTCCTTTGCTTCACCTAGAGGCCACAATGTGCTGCAGATCACATAGCTGTTCACAGTATAAGCAATTTATAAATCAGCCACCGAGTAACATCTTTTTTAAGTGATGGATCATTCTTGGGTGCTATATTCAGTCCACTGGTTCTTCTCAATAGTTACATGTAAATGACACAATATGTGTGGTTGAACCTAATTCAGAGATTTAAGAAGGCACTGCAATAATTTTTCTTCAGAACATGAAAACAGGTTAACTTTAGCTCTTCTCCAGCTCTTTGTTTTGCTTTTAGCTTTTATATTTTAGCTCTTTATATTCAGTCATGTACATATAATACAAGCATTTAGTAGACACGCTGTTTCTGTACTGTACATAGAAACATCTTTCATAGTGCAAGTGGTACTTGCAGTTATTACCGCACGGATCAAAGGAGGAAAACACACATGTGCTTTAGTCACCGTAGTGCAAGCTGGTTACAGTACACACAAGACAATACAGTCATTGATCATCCACCCGGCTCCTCTTATAGTGTGTTTGTATGAAGCCCACTTAAAGCTAAGAATATATTCCATACTGCGTGTGTCATGTTATATCAGCAGGACCCAACAGTGCTATCTGTTATTTCAGATATTTCCTCTATTTTTTTAGCTATAAAAAAAGTTACAGTGTTTAACCCTTTCCTGACCAGCATTTTTTTTTGAAGCTTAGATGCAAGTTTTGCCGCACTGGTAAGCGTCAGTAAACTTGACAATAACTATGACTTTTTTTATGATTGACAGTAGATCTGAGAACTAGGAAAGAGCACAGAGGCACAAAGTATATCTAAAGGCAAATCTTTACTTCTCATTTGGGATAGAATAGGAATGGTTAAACCTCCTGATGGGGTTTTGTTGCCATCTGCAGCTCATTTGAGAGATTGCCCTTCACTTCCTGTCCTGTAGACACAACAGGAAGAGATTGGATTACTGACGATGTAAAATGTGGAACACGTCCCGTTCCTTTCCCCTGGTTTGCTCTTCCTCCTAGATGCAGGACACATAGACTGCAAACTAGCATTTATAAGCTTTCCTGTTAGACCAGCATGCTTAGCAAACAGAGAGTCATGGATGCCCCCTGGATTAGATATTACTTTTTTTTTCAGAGATACTATAGATGTAGATCATAGATGACAACTTTTCCCAAATTTACTGTGACAGTCTTGTATCTGTCTCCTTGATGATGCTGTCCTGTGTTGTGTTACGAGTAGGGATGCACTGAAATTTCAGCCGCCTAAACATTTTGGCAGAAAATGGTACTATGGCAAAATGACAATAATACCAAAACGGCCGAGAATGAGGCCAAAAATAAGGTACATCCCTAGCTTCTCTCCTCCCCGCTAGGTGCCGGTCTGTGTCCTCTCTGATCCCCACTGCATTGGAGGGGATACAGACCAGTGCCCAGTAGTGAGGCGAGAAACTATCAGGAGGAAAAGCAAGGTGGTGCAGGGAGGAGACAGCTGTCAGGTGTCACAAGAGGCCGAGCTTTCCTCTCGCACCACCACGCTCAGCCTCCTGAGTGGGGTTGCTACTTGTCCGGGATTCACCCGGACAGTCCGGTTTTGAGTCTTGTGTCTGGGTTTCCAGCCAGCTGACACCCAGACACAAGACACTAAGTACTTTAAATTTTTTGACAGATGTGGCTGTCGAAGTCCCCAGCAAGCATGGGACATCAGGCAGTCTCATCTACCTGATGCTTTATCTTCTTGTGAGCCGCTGGTGCCTGTAAACAGGCACAGGCCATCCAGCACATCTCCTCCTCTGTCTGATACAATGCTGCGACATCACACAGAAAAGCCTGCATAGCCCACCTGAGAGCCAACACAGCCACCTGAGAGCCCGCATAGCCACATGAAAGCCTGCATAGCCACCTGAGAGCCCTCACAGCCACCTGAGTGCCTGCATAGTTACGTGAGACCCTGCACAGCCCACCTAAGAGTCTGCATAGCCTACCTGAGATCCCACATAGCCACCTGAGAGCCCACATAGCCCATCTGAGAGCCCACACAGCCCACCTGAGCGCCCGAAAAGCCCACCGGAGAGCCCGCACAGGCAACCTGAGAACCCACATAGGCAAACTGGGAGCCCGCATAACCTACCTGAGAGCCCGAAAAGCCCACCTGAGAGCATGCATAGCCCACCTGAGAGCGCGCATAGCCCACCTGAGAGCCCGCATAGGCCACTTGAGACTCTGAAGACATCAGGGTGGAACAACACAGAGTAAGTAGCTTTAAATATTTTGTATTGCTGTATAATGTATTGCTGGTATTTGTAGTCCTCTATAGCCAGTCTCCTTACTCCCTCCCCTGGCTGCCTCTCCTCGCTCTCTCTCTATTCTCAAAAAAAATTATTGTTGCGCACGACGTTAGAGTGTTCAGGTTTCACTTGAAGAAAAGGTGGCAACCCTACTCCTGAGACAGGTGAGTAAGGATGGAGAGCGGAGTACAAACACTCAAGTACAAATTGCTGACTGTTTGTAAATAACTGAAAACACAGTATGGTTACTGTGTCCCCAGTTATGAATGAACAGGAAGTGTTCTTCCCCACTCATTAATCATTGTGGACATAGTAACTGATATTATCCCCTCAGTTTGTGAACAAATAGGAACACTGAGTATAGAGGTTTTCTGTTCATTCATAACAGGGGCTGCAGAAAAAGATATTTTGGACTCTGTGTCCTCAATTTCTTTTTCTATTTTGAAAGGGAAATATCAGGAGTCTGTTTAGGTTTCACCGAAGCCCCTAACTGTAAAGTAAAATAAATAGATAAGTAAATAAATAAAAATAATAATAATAACAATAATAACAAAATAAAAAAGGTTAAAAAGGTTGCGAAAAAAAAGGTAATTTTCGGATTAGCCTGACAAATTGTTTAATTTTGGTTTCTGTCTAAACATTTCATTTCCATGCATCCCTAGTTTCGAGATCACAACATCACCTTTATTTGAGTTACTGAGCATGTGCAATAACTCAAAAAAGGGTATTAACTGAGTGGGACCTCCCAAAAATTGGGAGTGACCTGGGTAGGACCACCAAGAAAGCGGGCATTATCTGGGCAGGAGCACCCATAAAGTGGGTGTATCATGTGTTTGCCATGAGTGGCGGTGACAATATCTCAAGACCACTGCTAAGTATGTTGCCTGCAAATACAGAAAATTATCCTGCCAGAATTCAGGTGTCCTTGTAACTTTCTGTGCACTGAAATGATATCTCCAACAATGATAGCAGCTTTCCCAACTACCTTCTGTGAACTGCAATGTGCCTCCTGCCATGTAATGGAAATGAGAAAAAATATCCATGCATGGTTCAAATGAGGTGAGCAGAATAGAATAACAATGCTGCTCCTACATAGAAAAAGGAAACTTTTATTGAGAGCAGTACAAAGGCAGCCATTGCTAATCACCCTCTGAAAAAAATCTATCTGCCTCTAAAGACAAAATGGACTTACTATGAAGAGCAGAACATGTTGTTATCATCATAGACCTTACTGCATTTTGGGGTAACAGACAGCCTCTCTTTCTGCTATTATTATTGGTACCATTGTACAGTTTAGTTTACACTGTACAGGTCTAACAATAGACATGTAAGTTTCATTTTGTTCCAAATTGAAATTTGGACGAATTTCTTTAAATTCGGACATTTGGATGCATCCAAATTCAAACAAATCTGATTTTCTTTTTCCAGAATTTCAGCCTAACTTCCAAATATACTATTCTAATGACCAGTACGGACTAAGATGACAGTACAGAATAAGATGACTGGTGCGGACTAAGATGACTGGTGCAAACTTAAATGACCAGTATGGACTAAGAGGACCTGTATGAACTAAGATGACCATTATGGAGTAAGATGACCAGTACAGACTTAAATGACCTGTACAGACTAAGAGGACCAGTACGGACTAAAATGACCAGTATTTACTAAGATAACCAGTGTGGAATAAGATGACTAGTATGGACTAAAATGATCAATACAGACTAAGACGCACAGTACAGACTAAGATGACCAGTACAGAATAAGAGGACCTGTATTGACTAAGATGACCAGTATGGACTAAGAGGATCAGTATGGATTGAGAGGACCAGCACGGACTAAGAGGACCAGTACGGACTAGGAGGACCAGTACGGACTAGGAGGACCAGTACGGACTAGGAGGACCAGTACGGACTAAGAGGACCAGTAGGGTTTAAGATGACCAAACCCCCCGAAAAAAAATTATTAAGTTCATTTTTAATTAAAGAACCACATCCGAATTAATCCGCACCGAAAATAAAAAAATTTAATTGATCCGAATTCCGAATAATGAACTGAAACAAAAATCCGAGAAAAAAATGGAATCGACACGAAACTAAAAAAAAAAACAGTTTTTCGGCTTTTACATGTCTTGTTAACAACCTGAATACTCATTTTGGACATTTGAAAAGACGCTATGTAATAACAGGTCATAATTAATCCAATGTGATTTATGGCACTGACTCTGGATGGAGTAAAAATCAAAGGAGAGACGTTTTCTTTGAGCGATGGACCCTCTTCCTCCATATGTATTTTAGGAAAGTTGGTCTTAGGGAGACAGGAAGGGTTTGTGTTACTGCTAGAGGTTAGTTTAAGGTACACAGGGGGTGTTATAATAAAGAATACTGGGACGATTAGTATTAGGATTACAAGGAAGGTTACTGTTGGGGTTATAGGCAAGGTTAGTGAGAGAGTTACAGGAAGAGTTTTTGTTTGTGATACAGGGAGGATTAATGTCAAGATTACATGGAAATTTAGTGTTAGGATTACAGAAAAGTACAGGGAGGGTTAATGTAAGAATTACATTGATGGTTAGGGTCACAGAGTGAGCTAGTGTAAGCATTACCTCAATGGTTACTGTTAGGGTTACAGAGAGAGATACTTCTAAACTTACAGTGTTAAGGTTACAGATAGTGTAAGTGGAACAATTACATTGAGGCTCAGTGTTAGGGTTACAGAGAGAAATAGTGCTAAGCTTACAGGGTTAGTGTTAAGGTTACATGTAGTGTAAGTGGAACAATTGCATTGAGGCTCAGTGCTAGGGTTACAGGGATAGATAAATTGTGCTAAGCCTTTAGGGTTCATTTTAAGGTTACAGGTAGTGTAAGTGTAACAATTACATTGAGGATCAGTGTTAGGGTTACACAGAGAGAGAGATACTTCTAAACTTACAGGGTTAGTGTTATGGTTACAGGTAGTGTAAGTGGAACAATATTACATTGAGGCTCAGTGTTAGGGTTACAGGGATAGATAAATAGTAAGCCTTTAGGGTTAATGTTAAGGTTACAGGTAGTGTAAGTGTAACAATTACATTGAGGATCAGTGTTAGGGTTACACAGAGAGAGAGATACTTCTAAACTTACAGGGTTAGTGTTATGGTTACAGGTAGTGTAAGTGGAACAATATTACATTGAGGCTCAGTGTTAGGGTTACAGGGAGAGTTAGTGCTAAGGAAACGGTGGGGGGTTTTCTGAGGGGTAACGGTGGGGGGTTTTCTGGTGTAAAGCAGGCTGCCACTGGACTCTAGAGAAGTGGAGATCTGTTCTCTGGAGTGATGAATCAGACTTCTCTGTCTGGCAATCCGATGCACGTGTCTGGGTTTGGTGGTTGCCAGGAGAACGATACTTGCCTGTCTGCATTGTGCTAAGTGTAAAGTTTGGTGGAGGGGGGATTATGGTGTGGGGTTGTATTTCAGGGGTAGGGTTTGGCCCCTTAGTTCCAGTGAAGGGAACTCTTAAGGCATCAGCACACCAAGACATTTTGGACAATTTCATGCTCCCAACTTTGTGGGAACAGTTTGGGGATGGCTCTTTCCTGTTCCAACATGACTGCGCACCAGTGCACAAAGCAAGGCCCATAAAGACATGGATGAGCGAGTTTGGGGTGGAACCTGACTGGCCTGCACAGAGTCCTGACCTCAACCCGATAGAACACCTTTGGGATGAATTAGAGCGGAGACTGCGAGCCAGGCCTTCTCCTCCAACATCAGTACCTGACCTCACAAATGTGCTTCTGGAAGAATGGTCAAACATTCCCATAGACACACTCCTAAACCTTGTGGACGCCTTCCCAGAAGAGGTGAAGCTGTTATAGCTGCAAAGTGTGGGCCAACTCAATATTGGACCCTATGGACTAAGACTGGGATGCCATTAAAGTTTATGTGCGTGTAAAGCCCGGCGTCCCAATACTTTTGGCAATATAGTGTATATGTATATACAGTATATATAAAACACTATTGGTTTTAAAATACTTATGTGATTTAGCACTTTTATCTTTATGCCTCATGATTTCTTTCTTTCTTTCTTTCTTTCTTTCTTTCTTTCTTTCTTTCTTTCTTTCTTTATATTATGGTTATTGATTGATGTGATATTTTATGGTTATTTATTAGCGCAGTGCATGTTTTTACTGAATATTCATTTGCATAGTTAGCACGGCAGCTTTTTCAACATCGGTTATAGTTTTCCATAGCGCAGAATTTTTGGTTAACATACAGTACTTCCTTGTATGCAGTATGCTAAGCAATGCATAAATAGTTGGTGCTATATAAAAACCTGTAATAGCTAAGGTAACTCCAGGGAATTTCTAACTATGGTCAGATGCAGGGTCCTATATTTCTATCCCGGGATCTTTGCTCCAGATGTTTGATGGGATGCATAGTTATGAGTTTATATTTAATTGTTGCGTTTTCCTTAATTGTCACCTGGATTCTACATGCTTCCCCATATGGTAGTTTGCATTTCAGCATATGTTTTAAGAAGAAAAAAAACGATATGAAACTGTTAACGAAAACTCTGTTTCTGGGAAAAAACAAAGTCCCTCTGAGAATAAGATTAAATGCATAATTCTTTGAACTAAGGCAGCATTGGAAATGATAACATTTGATCTAGGAGTTGTAAATAATGCCATAGTGGCAGATCGGATGAAACGATTAAGGGGTTGTAGAAGGTTTCGGCTGCAAAAATAGGAACGGGCGGGATGGTTTGCTGAAGGGGACATATTGGTTCCTCAAAGCAAAATATGTTAGGTAATCCCATGGAGGTTTCAAAAGATGAAAATAACATCTCATGTATAAAAGGACTGCATACTACAGATCTTAAGGGGGAATATTTTATTACATCTGCACCAATGGTAATTGCAAAGCTAAACTTTCAGCAGATTTAATAGGGATGCATTACACCGCTCTGTAGGATATTGCTTGTATTTGTGAGGATCACAATTTTTCCACTTCTACTAACATTTAAAGTGACATTAAGGTCTAAGCCGAACATGCCTCCCCACCCCATGCTGCTTTAAAGGAGAACTATGAGGGGAGTGATTTTCACTCATCCTCATAGTTTGAGCCGACGTGTGACAATGAAACTGTCACCCGTCGGCTCTATAGATCAGGAAGTGAACACATACCGTCGCTCGCTCACTTCCCGATCATCTCCCTGCAGAGAGTGGTCACTGTCAGTCACCGTTCCCTGCAGGAACTTCCCCCCTCCCCTCTCTGATCCTCCAGCGCTGACTGGAATAGCCCGCTATATACTGAGCTTTGGGTCACGGGAGGACGTTAGTATAAAACTGCAAGGGTTATTTTTTTTTTGTTCGGAGTTGTTCTTAAAGCAGAACTCCCGAGAAAACTTTGTTTAACCCTTTCAGTTGGGCTAAGTGCTACATTTTTGTCTAGGTTCAAAAATAACAAAGTTATAATCACCCGATCCTCTGAGCCGTCTTGCTCTCTTTTTTACATGCCTGGAGTTGTTCTTCAATAGTAATTTCTCAAACGTGAGTAGACGCTAGAATATATATTTTAGGCATGCCCAAGTGAAAATCAGCACGTCAGAGAAGGTGGAGAAGAGCAGGAGTGAGTGAAACAGGCGAAATCTGTAGCATTTCTCTGTGCCCTTTTAAAGAAGAACTCTGGGGAACAAATTCTTAACCCTTGCAGTAGGGCTACTCCCCCCCACTGGTTGTTTTTGTCTAGGGTTAAAAATATTCTCACCTAAACCTTGGAGCTCAAGAAAGCACTGTCACAGCCAGCCATATGTGAGGTTCAGGTTAGTATATCTTTGTTATTTTTGAACCTAGCCACAAACAAGTGCTTAACCCTTGCAGTGCGGAGGTAGCCGCACTGCAGGGGTTAAGATTTGTTTCCCCCCGGAGTTCTGCTTTAATGGAAAGTCTGGTAGTATCATATTTCAGGCACTTAAGGCAGGTAATTCAGGCAACTGACAGAGTTATAACTGGGCTAACCATTGATAATACTGTATTTATGGTCAGGGGTGTCCCCAGGCCAGGTGTCACTCGGAGCGGATACTGGGTGACACCCCGCCGTGACATCATTGCGCATAACGTCACCATGCACGTGATGACGTCATTGTGCATGCGTGGTCACCTTTTTTATACCTGCCGGTGGCCATCTTGGTGATGGACGCCGGCAGAGAGAGGAGGGGACGTTCACCCGGTGGGATAAGGTATGCCGCCGGGTCCCCTGCGCTCTCTCCTGCAACTGTTGGGCTCTCGGTCCATGTTCGAGTGCCCGACTTTTCAGAGGGGGTGACACCAAAATGACTGTCAGTCATTTTGGTTTTACCCCTCCAATGGTGTCACACGAGTGCGGGCCGCATCCCCATTAACCCCCTTGTGACAACACTGTTTATGGTTAGCGGGTGACATTTGACAAAGAAGAACCATAGCACTGGGCAGGCAAGGGTTCCTTGATGGGGCACGGCAGTAAAAGTCACCATGGGACTGGGTGGGGGCAAAACCATAGGATCACTCCTGGTATTTTCCCTAATTACGCCAACCTACAGATCCTGTTTAATTGATGCCTCATGAATAATCAACAAAACTTAAATGACTCATTTGCATATAGGCTAAGCTTTCTTTGTGGCAAAATGTAAGCGTAAAACACTGTTATAGCTTCATTATACACGGCTTAATGAATAAAAAACCACAACCTTCACAAGGAGATAGCGGTGTTAGTTGAAATCGGTTTAATTAATTGTCACATTACAGCAGTATTTTCGCTCGCTAACAAGTAAATAGTAACCTGTGTTAACTTGCTTCTGTGTCTCTCCTGTAATGATCCCTCGAAGGATTCACACAGACGATAAATATTACACAATCCAAAAAAATGACTGTCAAAGTTCTGTGAAGCTCTCATTAATTAACCCAAAGCTGTCACCTGAATGTTTCCCGCCTGCTGATTTTCCTGCTTTAAAAATAAAACAAACTCTTTTTTTTCTTTAATTTATTTAATTTTATGTCTTTTATTTCCATAGAATTGTAACCTAACAAGTCCGTGTTCAGTTTTGAAAATTAATTAAACAGCGACTATATGCACCAAGTAAGCTTAATATCATGGGAGAATGTGGATCTGTTGTATCACCAGTGGTGGAGGGGGCCTTCCTTGAATCTTATAGGGAGTTATTCACGTAGGAGCCGAAGAATCCAGCTTTGGCTGATCCTTCGGCTCTCTTTGGCCACCTGAGCCCCTTCGAAGGGCTGCTGCACGGGCTATTCACTATAACCCGTATAGCTGCCGAAGACGGCCGAGTGGTACAGCCAAGCCGAAGGCATATACTTCGGCTCGTCTGAGCCGAAGGGACAGCCGAAGCGGGGTGAACAGTGTGCCGAAGGCCGGCCTTTCGCCCTGCAAATGACAGCTGGGCAGAGCCAGCCGTGATCTCACGGCTGGCTCTTCCCAGTTGTAATGACAGATCAGCATCCCCAAATAACTTGGGGATGCTGAACTGTCATTAAACAATAACAACTGGGCAGAGAGGACTCAGGAAACAGGGAAACATTTGGGCGGAGCTAGATGTCACTGCTAGCTCCGCCCAATTGTTTATTTAAAAAAAAATATTTTCACTGATTCACTATTCTGTTCGGTAACAAGGAGGTGAATAGGGGCAAATGGCAGCAAGCAAGCTGCCGGAGCTTCGGCTCAGCCGATCCACATGTTGGATTGGCTGAGTCGAAGTCCTTCTGCACTTCGGCTTAGCCAAAGTGCAGTCGAAGGCAGCCAATGTATGGCTGAAATCAGCCGTACAAGCCAGAAGTGAATAGCTGAACGTTGTGCGGCTCACTTCACTTCGGCTGGGTTATTCACTCGGCTGCCTTCGGGCAGGTTTGTGAATAACCCCCATAGTCTAAACTTCGGCCCTCCAGCATTGGTGAAATTGCAAATCCCATCATACTTCTTCCTCCAGGAAGAAGTTCCACAACAAAACTCATAAGAGGCATGGAGGAGCTCAGCTATGAGGAAAGATTATCTGACCTGAACTTGTTCTCTCTGGAGAAGAGGCGATTAAGGGGGGACATGATCACCATGTATAAATACATAAATGGTCCATATAAAGAGGTTGGTGCCAATGTATTCACTTTAAGGTCACTGCAAAGGACAAGGGGGCATTCTTTGTGCCTAGAGGAAAGGAGGTTTAACCTTTGCATACAGAAAGGATTCTTCACAGTTAGAGTTGTGAAAATGTGGAGATAATTCTAGCTAGCTCAGTTAAATGGTTTAAAAAAAAATCTGTATGTATTTCTAAATGCACAGAATATTACTGGATATTGAGTTCTTATAGGTATATTAAGCATCAGAGATTTTTGATCCAGGGAATATCCGATTGCCTTATGGGATCAGGAAGGAATTTTTTTCCCATTAGAGCAAATTGAACCATGCTATATAGCTCTATTTTAGGTTTTTCTTTTTTTTTTCTCTTATCTCTATAGGTTGAACTCGATGGACTTGTGTCTTTTTTTCAACCTGACTAACTATGCCACTATGTAACAGCTGGAGGGCCATAGTTCTGTTACCCCTGGTCTAAAGTCTTCATATTTTTCAGTGTGGACCTCCTTAAATTGATATTAAAGTCAGTGTTTAACCTATTTCAAATGCTAATGCAATGGATGCTGCTCCTTGATGTATAGAAGTTTTAGTTTCCTGCAGAATCAGATGGTCCTCTGAGCACTGGTCCTGATATCCTGTTTTAGGATGGCTTCTTTCGTTTGCAAGGTCCTATGGAGCCACCCTTGTATGAGCTAGTTAGATGTAAGTCTTCACAAACACACAGGCACAGCAAGGCAAGACACTCCCTGCCCCCCATTCTTCCAACTACCACCTTTTTTCTTCTTTCTCCCTTCTCCAAGCTAGTAGATGGACAAGACACAGGCACCGTAAGACAAGCCACTCCCCTCCCCCTGCTCCCTCTTCCTCTTTCCTTCCCCCTTCTCCGTGCTAGTGGATGGACAGCTGCTGGAGGCTGTCCTGACATTTGTGATCTTTTACTGGACAGGAAGTTCAGGGAAGCCGAGCTAAAAGAGTTGGAGCTATTTAGAAACATTATGACTGTAAGTGCTTGGGCAAAAATTTAATGAAATATTTAATGGCCACTGTATTTGTTTGATCTGGATTAATTATTGAAAAAAAAAAGATTGAGTTTAATACTACTTTAAAGTGAATGTCAAGCCCCCCCAAAAAATATGTGTTCTAAGTTGTGATAGAGTGGAGAAGGAAAGAGAAAAACAGAAGAAAAAGATGTGAGGGTGTTTTTTTCAGATTATTGCAAACATTTGCAAACATTGTGCCTGGCAGTGAGGGAAATAAATAGAATACAGGGGTGCATTACTAGTGGGGCTACCAGTAAGGATGATGTCCGAGTTAGCCATTCCCATTGGGTCTAAGGCCATGGTTCTCAACTGGTGTGTCGTGACCCAAAAGTGGGTGGTGATCTTGTGTTCAATGGGTCACCACGTACCTTCCACTGTTCTAGGTGAGAGGCTCCTCTGCCTCCCCCTAGCGCAGCACTGTCTTGCGCTAAGCAGCATTTCAAAATATGCTGCCCAGTGCCGAATGTCAGCTTGTGGTGGGGTGGGCTGGGGTTATGGGCAACGAGGGAGCTCCATCCATACGTGCATTGCTTACAACTCCCTCGCATGCCCTGTAGAGGTGCCTGGGCCGGAGTGCCATTACATTTTGGCTCCTGGCACCTCTACAGGGCACGCAAGGGAGATGTACCAGCAATACACATATGGACGGAGCTCTGTCACAGCACAGCAGTCCACACTGGACCCCAGGCTGAGGATCCACTCCAGTACTCGTAAGATAGGGAGACTGGATGAATCTTAAAAAAAGAACAAAAATTTATGTTTTTTGAAGTGTGCATGTGTGTGAAAATGCCTGTGAGTGTGTGAGATTGTGTCTGTGGTTGTGTGTGTCTGTCAATGTTTTTAAGGGCCCATTCACACTAGTACAGTGTGTTATGTGCACAGTCCTGTGTGATTAACACACCTTACCACGCAATCTCACCTGCAGCGCATTCTGGTGCAGGAGGGGCTTTGCATTGCCATTCATTTGAATGGCACCCCAAACATACCTCACACCCATTGTTTGATCGCCCCCACCGGAACGTAGGGTACAGCAATGCTGTGCGCTTCAGTGCGGTGTGACTTGGGTCACGACTTAATCACCAAGAACCACTGGTCTAAGGCGAATGGTGCAGGTTTGAGACTTGCATTACCAATGAATTTGTGAAATTCACCTAGATTATTTTTTTAAACCATAATGCACTGCATGGCCTTTGACCTTTTGACCTATGGCCAGTGGGCTCAGAAAACCCAATAGGGGTGCTTTTGGATAAGTCAGTCCTCCTACCATAATAGGCGGGGCATGGAGCAGCCTTAGGGGGTGTATTTATAAACAATTCACAGAGCCATCCATCCTGCAATACTCTGAACCTTAATTTGTCTTTTAAGCAGTGCCTATAGATAAAGCACAAAACGAAAGGAGCGCCTCCATAGTGTAAAACAGTTTTAATGAAAAAAGAGAACAGCTAAGATTGTACTTGTGTGGCCTCTGAAACGCATCAACCTGTGGAAGACCTGTAGTTAGAAGGCTCTGGTGTAGCACTAACTCTTCCAATTTTCAACTCTGTGTTTCGTTTATCCATCCTGATTCACTCAAGAAGTCAATTTACATGGTCGAATTTAAAAGTTGTTTGTAAGTACAATCTTAGCTGTTCTCTTTTTTCATTAAAACTGTTTTACACTATGGAAGCGCTCCTTTCGTTTTGTGTTTTATAGATTGCCGGTTCACCCTGACCAGTGGGAGCTGCCTCATGAGTGTACTTGGGCTGTGTTCATGAATAGTCGCAGGTGTTGGCGCCGGTGAAATTTAGATTTATATTCCTATAGATAAAGGTGATGAGTATACCGACTTTATCTGTTAGCGCTATTTACAGGTGAAACTCAAATAATTAGAATATCGTGCAAAGTTCATTTATTTCACTAATGCAACTTAAAAGGTGAAACTAATATATGAGATAGACTCATTGCATGCAAAGCAAGATAATTCAAGCCGTGATTTGTCATAATTGTGATGATTATGGCTTACAGCTCATGAAAACCCCAAGAACCCCAAATCCACAATCTCAAAAAAGTAGATTATTACATGCAATCAATAAAACAAGGATTGTACATAGAACAATATGGGACCTCTGAAAAGTACAAGCATGCATATGTACTCAGTACTTGGTTTGGGCCCCTTTTGCAGCACTTACTGCAATTACTTTTGCATGATATTCTAATTATTCGAGTTTCACCTGTAAATGAAGATCTAATGTTTGTCTATTCAAATAGGTTGAAACAATTTTCCTGGGGTGTACTTACTTTTTCACATGACTGTGAGTCTATAAAGGGTTACTGCGCAGTCTTAGGCAAGGTCAAACATAATTATGGGAGGAGAAGGAGTAGGCTGCCACTGTAGAGAGGAGGCACCAGGGTGTGTTGTTGAGGCTTTGATTAGATTAGGGGCTTAAGGGTTGGAGTGGCGATCAGTATTAGTGATAGGTAAACCTTGGGGTGCATGGGTTCTTATACCGAGGTTTTCCCACAAAAAAAAATGTACTCAACACACTATACTTTAATATTTGTGGGATAGGTTCTCTTTAAAGGACAACTTTGTTCTTTTAAAGCTTATATCAGCTTGCAAGAATTCTATAGACTAGACAAATACACAGCTTCCATTTTCCTCCCCGTACCTAAATGACTTTGTCTTGGTTTTCATTCAGCCATCAAATGATTGGATCCACTCCATTAGATTCCACTTGAGTTTTCCATTTTCGGTCTTGTGACAGATGCAGGCTCCTGGTTTCCAATTAGATTATTGTAATCAAGATAGAATGCATCACTGTTTTAGGTAGATGATCAGTAAAGAAGGGTGAAAACTCTCATTACAAGATAAATAAGAATCGTTAGCTGACTACCTGCTCTGGAAATTTATATAATTTGCTGTATGGGTTGGAAGAGAGTTCCTCTCGAGTGCAAATTTGAGTAATAAATGTACTGTATTTCATAAATAGCTATTCACCTGCATTTTTTTTTGGTAAATGGCAATAAACTTAAAGGTTCACAAATGCTCTTGACATATAATGGGCAAAAATCTCTTGTCATGCTAGCTTTGTGTGAAGTTGAAATAGCAAGTGATTGCATAAAATTTAATTCAGTCTAACAAGGAAATTAATAGAGCCTGTGTCAGGTTTTAAAGATGGTCTGTGTGCCTTTTGAGGATATTTGCCTTTACTTTCTGTTCTCAGAGATGCAATAGAAAATAAAAGGAGATCTCCCAAAACTGAGAGGGGGGGGGGGGGGCCCCCCCCCCCGG
>NW_017307375.1:411414-453516 GCF_000935625.1 Nanorana parkeri
AAAAAAAAAAAAAAAAAAAAGAACCCCCAAAAGCGGGGGGGGGGGGGGGGGGGATCCCACCTACAGTTGTCACTGGAACAAGCATCTCCTTTGGAAGGTATATTCTTTGGTTTACGTCTGGTGACTACTACCCTGAAATCTTAGGTTCCCCCTTCACTTTCTTTTCTGGTGACAGTCAAAACAAAAATTGAGAGTATATTTGCCCAAAGGGACACAGACAGAGGTTAAAACTTGATATGTGTTCTAGTTGCCCTCTGCTCTATCCAAAGTAAAAAAAAATGCTTTGATTGGAGTTATGCTTTAACTGACTTACCTTTCTGACACTGATGGCTATGATTACTCCTCTTACTCACATGGATGCCAGGGCTTTCTTCTGCCCAATAACATTGATGCTGGGTCTTTCTTGCTGGGTATAGCAAAAAAAATGTTTTGTTGTTTTGGTTAGAGTAGGGAAGGATTACAATCCGTCGGTTTTGGCCCTGCTAGGTAGATTAATCCTCTCGATTTGTACGGGTGACCATTGTCACAGAGTCAGAAAGTAATGGGAAACAGAAAGATTTAGATAGAAAGCTTTGCTATTACAGGGGGGAGGGGGGGGGGGTTGCCTCCCTTTGGATCAACAGTGGGTAATTGTGTAATTGTGGCCATAGCGTTCTGTTTAGACTTTTCTTCTTTCTTTTTTTCTCATATCTCTATAGGTTGAACTCGATGGACTTGAGTCTTTTTTCAACCTGACTAACTATGTAACTGCATTGCATGTCATTATGTTGAGGTATATGCTTGACATCTAGTGCTAGATAAGTGCTACTACAGCTTGTTTTTTCTGTATGCATTTGGTTTTTCCCACTTTTCCCCTCCTATTTAGTGTCAGTTGGTCTTAGATAGACCCCCCCTTCCATGTTCCCACATTTTATTGCTAGCCTTCATTGCAGACACAAGGTCACTGTCTTCGAATGACCAGAAAACATTCTCTGCAATGTAGTTTGAGAAGTTAAACTGTGTTGGATTAAGCTTTTGCGTCTTATTGGAGAGTTAGGCTGTCTGTGGATTGTGCAGATTCAGCTGGTGAACATACTTCCTGGAACGATTGAGGTTCAAGGGGGGTATGTCAAAGCTTAAAGTGGCTCTTGAAACAGAACAGGTATTGTGCATTTTAAAGCACATTACCACATCACAGGACACCACACGGCACTCCAATACATAGTAGGTACTAATAAACCCACCCTGCATTTTACAGCAAGAAATGCCCCTTATTCAGGTCAGCAACACCCATTTCTCTCCCGTTCATTGAAGGACACAGGGAACAGATCGGAGATCATGTACTGTAGGACATGGCCACTGCTTATCATCCTTTGTCCAGGCTGACATCTCTGCTTCATGGCAGTTATTCTCTTACTCAAGGGCACTGTATCTGTGTTCCAGGACAATTTCAGTGTCTCCAGGGTAGTCTCTCCCAACAGCGGTGTCTAACGGGGTGTGCGGGGGGTGCAGCATGCACTAGGTGACACCATCAGAGGGGGTGACACCAAAATGACTGACAGTCATTTTGGTGTCGCCCCTTCTGAAATGTCAGGCACTTGGTCATGGACCGTGAGCCCGACAGTTGCATGAGAGAGGAGGGGACGTGGTGGCATACCTTATCCTGCCAGGTGAAGGTCCCCTCCTCTCTTTGCTGATGTCCATTACCATCATGGCAGCCGGCAGGTAAGTGCGCGTGACGTCATTACACATTTGTTTGATGACATTGTGCATGTGTGATGATGTCACGCGGATGTGTGATGACGTCCTAGCGAGGTGTCACTCGGCAGCCGCTCTGGGTGACACCATACCTGGAGACGCCCCTGTCTCCCAATCTGTCTTTCTAGGGCAGTCTCTCTTCACATAGCACTCTACGAGTTTAAATGTTCCTGTACACTTTACTCATCAACTTAAATACAGCTCTCAAGGGAGACAAGAGGGCTCAATCAAATTCTACTGTGGGGCCGCATGATTTCTATTAATCCCTGTGAACTCTACCTAGAACTGAAATATCACCTTTAGTAAAAAATATTTTCACCTTTTCCTAAAATATCTGAAAGAGTTCTGCAATGTTTTGTCTGCTTCTATTTAGCATTCATACACTGTGTGCCTATAGAAGTAGAGAGATCGATATACAACAGTTGCATTTTTTTTTACTATGCAAAAGTATCTCATTTGCATTCGCTGTTTATTTACTGACTATGATGGGTATTATGCCTTACATACGCCTTTATTGCACCGTTCAGTGCTGAGAACAGCAGACAGGCCTAGTGAAACCATTAGTAATCTCTGTGGGTTAAGAATCAGAACACTTATCTTAATTACCGTGCCGGCAAAAGTTCCCTAGAAGCTCACTCCTTCCCGTTCTCCACCAGCAAGGACTGCTATGACTGGGGGCAAGTGATGTTCTGCACAGCTTTTTATAAATTAATAAAATTAATAAAAACCCAAAAACCCAGGCCTGCCATTTTATCTGATTCCTTTTTTTTTCATCTCATCAGCTTCCGGTAACATAAACATTCTACTGAGATTGCATTAATTCATCCTGAACCTAATGCTTTCAGCATCAACAGCCGTAGCAACAAATGAATTGTAGGCATAGAGATGTGTAAATAAAGTCTTCCACTGACTGATTCAGCACTCGGGGTGATATCGCATAACCCTCTCCTCTTATCTTTATTAGCATAAGGTTTTAGTATGTAAAATAGATACGTGTCGCCCAACACCCGGCTAAGCTATTAGCTTTATAATTCGCTCTTGCAGCTTCTTTTTTTTTTGTGCAAAATCTGATGAGAATTGCTGATTTACTCTGTATAGATATTCAGGAGATAGGTTACAAAAGGGGTACAATTACCATAGGGATGGGCTAAAAATCAGATGCAGGGCCGTCTTTAACGCAGGGCAAAAGGGGCAGCTGCCCAGGGCCAGTCATTGTTGTGGGGCCAAAGCAGCTGCTCCTTGAGCAGGTCCTGCGCTGCAAAACTCCTACCACTGGACCTGCATCTCAGCACTGAAAGCAGAGAGATGGATGATCGTAGAGCAGAGAAGATGACACAGAGAGAAGAGCTGGGTGGATTCCCTCCTCTTCCATGTATTGTATATGTGTGTGCTGGAGGAGGCCGCTCTGCTATGACCTGGACGCTGATGCTCACTGGCCTTTGCACCTGGATGAGGGAGAGTGAGCCTGCTGGATAAGGAGACTAGAGAATGAATCAGGGCAGCATGAACAGTGGGTGTCTGATGGGGAGGCCCTGCATGTCTGTACTGGCTGCAGCATGCTGCACGTGTATATTAGGGAACACTGAAGGTTCAGAGAGAGGGGTCACTACATGCTGCTTTTCTGTATGTGATGGAGGTCACTACATGCTGCTTGTCTGTATGTGATGGAGGTCACTACATGCTGCTTGCCTGTATGTGATGGGGTCACTACATACTTTTCATGTACAGATGAAGGGGGACACTACACGCTAGTCAGTGCTAGCATAAGGCTGCATAGACAGTTGTCTGAGGGCGCTGGGGGGAAGAGGGGGTGAAAAAATCACCTTCACCTGTGTACACAATAATCCTTGCACCAGCCCTGCCCTTGAGCCCGCAAAAGATACACCTGCACCACTCTTCTCCCATGTGTTGCCCACACCCTCCACCCATGTTGTTAATTATTATGGCCTCTACTCTGAACAACTGTTTTAAAATTGTCATGGTGCAGCTCTGATGCTATTTCAGCCAGATCTGCCCCATTTTCTTCAGCCCAGCAATACCAACTTGCAGAAATCCATTGCTTTCCTATTGGTACAGTTCAGCCCCAGGAATACATTAAGAAGCAATGGATTTCTGATTCTAGGCAGTACTGCAAACAAGACAAAAAGTTTTCTTTAGCTCTTGGCGCTAATGGCTGCCAGCTGAACAATCCACTTGCTGTTGCACACTCAAAGTTTTCAACAGTTTATCACAGATTTTCACACAGACTTGAGGGGCTGCTCATCCAACGCTCTGGGGCTTCCACCACGAACATAGAAAACAAAAGGGAACAGAGCGCCACCTCCGTGTGTAAAATTGTTTATTACAATAAATAAAACAAGGGATAAAAGTACTCACAAGCAAACGTTTTTTTCAGGCTTTAACAACAAACGAGAGGCCACACTGTCTGTTAACCCAACATGGTATCCCCCGACTATGTAACACGGTAGTCTCCGGTCACATCACCGTCCACCGACCGCAGTCAGCCAAGATTGACGCGTTTCAGGGGCAAGCCCCCTTCGTCAGAATCATAGCTAAACATTTTTTTTCAGGCTTTAACAACAAACGAGAGGCCACACTGTCTGTTAACCCAACATGGTATCCCCCCGACTATGTAATACGGTAGTCTCCGGTCACATCACCGTCCACCGACCGCAGTCAGCCAAGATTGACGCGTTTCAGGGGCAAGCCCCCTTCCTCAGAATCATAGCTTACCATGTTACATGTTTCTCATTTGTTGTTAAAGCCTGATGAAAACGTTTGTTTGTGAGTACTTTTATCCCTTGTTTTATTTATTGTAATAAACGATTTTACACGCGGAGGTGGAGCTCTGTTCCCTTTTGTTTTCTATGTACTGCAAACACGGCAAGGCAACTCTGAGGCTACCACTGCTCAATACTGGTAAAACAGCTCACTGGTGGGAATTCAAATCTCTGAAGGGGTAGTAGACAGTGAGAAGGTCTTCAAATTTCATCTGAAAGCTGAAACAAACTCTTGAATGAATATGAAGTATTATCTGAGTGAGTTGTTTCAGATTTGGTGGTTTTTGCTTTAGATAACCTGATAGTTACAAGTCCTGCTCCTGATTGTAAGCATAGCTTATTGGGTAATTATTTGACTCCTGGAGTGCAATAAAAGCAGTTTGGTCAGCCAGTGATGCAACACTATATGGCCGAAAGGTTGTAGACATCCCTCCAAATGACTACCTTTAGGCGTTTCCTGTGAAGGGTACAGCATACATCATACAATGACATATTAGAAAATTGTGAAAATTGTGTGCTTCCAACATTATGACTACAGTTTGGGGAAGGTCTTTTTCTGTTCCAGCATGATTGTGCCAAAATCACAAAGTCAACTTCACATATAAAAGACATGGTTTAATGTTTTCCGTGAGGGGACCTGCACAAAGCCCTGACCTCAACCTGCCGGAACACCTTTGGGATGAATTGGAATGCCAATTAACAATCCAGTACTCCTCATCCAACATCAGTACCTGACTTTACAAATATTTATTTTTAGTGAATCGGCAAAAAGACCAGCACAAAATTCAAACATCTTGTGGAAAGCTTTAACAGAAGAGTGGAAGCTGTAAATTGGAAATAAATTCATTTTGATGTCCATGGTTTTGAAATGGGATCTCCAATAAACGTATATAGGTGTGATGGCGTGATGGTCACGTGTTTACAATGTATTGGCTTTACAATATACAGTACTTTCTGCAAGTTGGCCCTGATATAAAACAGAGGAAAGGATAAACGTACCAGATGTGACCATGAAAAAAGATTTGTGGCAGAATAGGCATGCTGCTCAGTGTATTTATCTGTTAAATGAAGGCAACTATGAAAAGGTCAAACAATGAAGAATGTTGACTTTTTATGTCTTGGAAATCTCGTATCTGTACATTTCTTCTATTTTAAAGAGCAGATGAACTTAATTTCCTTGAATTAGAGTAAAACATATAATTACGTCAGCATTTCCTCAACAATCCTGCAAGCATATTCTAAAAAAAAAAAAAGACCGCTGGAAAAGTTAAAAAAAGAAAGAAATTAGTATAATTTGCAAATTCAAATGACAGTGTGCTGTAGTGTTAGCGGTCAGCACTTCTCATTTTGCTTGCATGGCAAATTAAATATGAGAAAGACAATTACTGTTGAAATAGGAATTGCACCTAAAGACCAGGACAATTATTAATGTACTTATACGGATCCCTCTGCACTTTTTAGCCTTAATGGCATTTTCGTAATTTCTTACAAGAACTGTGAATGATATAAGAAGCCTCTGGAACATGTTTCTCTATTAGTGAAAACAGGTTCATAGAATAGATAAAATAATCACTATTATTATCAGTCAGTAATCACCTCATCTGTTTGTATTCCCACAAAAAAAGCAAAGTTGAAACATTTTCGTGAAATGCTTTAGAGCCAATGGGGAAGGTAAAACATAAGAGTTTTTGGTGGTTTCTATGGGTACAATGGACTTTAACCACTTGCTGACCGGGGTGTTTACACCCCCTTCCTGTCCAGGCCATTATTCAGTGTTCAGCGCTGCGGTACTTCAACTGACGTTTATTCCGTCATGCAACGCTGTACTGAAACAAATTTTATACCATTTTTTGGTATAGATTTTTGGACAGATAGAGCTTTCTTTTGGTGGTATTTAATCACCACTGGAGTTTTTATTTTTTACTATATAACAAAAAAGTCCCGAATATTTTTTTTATTTTAGGAAACATTTATTTTTACCCAATTTTTTGGTAAAATATAAAAGATGGGGTCACATCGGGTAAATAGATAGTCCATGGTCCCATCGCACTCCTGACCGTGGGAATTACCCTTCATCAGGTAAAACATGCAGTGCTGTATGTTTTACCTGATGAAGGGGATCCTTTGTGACCCTGAAACGTTCGTTGTTTTTTACCACGATGCACGTCAATAAATAGACGTATTTTGCAAATTTGGAGTGCCGGTGTCTCTGCTTTAGCACATCGGGTAAATAGACACCAAACATGCCAAGCCTTAAAATTGCTGCGCCCGCGAAATCGCAAAAAACTATCATAGCCAAAGTGGGCCATAGGCGTTGCTTTAGATGGCAGATGTGCTTCATCAGCTTCTCTCCGGTTTCTGTACTGGAGAGTGACAGGGGAATGTGGAAGTTATGTAACATACATCATTTCCTGCATTCAGAGACCGGGAGGAGAGCAGAGGGAGATCTGCACTGAACTCCCTCCATTCTCAGTGTACAGAGCCGCCACATCGCCCAGGATAGATGTCGCCCGGGATCAACGGGACGGCGGCGGCGGCAAGAACGGTGACGGCGAAAAGAGGTAAGAGGGGGATCACCCTGACTTGCATCATACAAGGGATCGGGCGTATTTACAGATGCCGGACCGCTTGTATGTAAATGGCCATCGCTGGCCATATAAAATCCTGGAGGTGCTAGGGGGCACGCACGAGCGGGCGCGGGCACGAAGGACGTCTAAAGACGCCCACCCGCATCCAGGAGACTTCCGTCTGGCCGTCTTTCAGCGTTCAGGGGACGAGAAGTGGTTAAATGGCTCATGCTCCTTTTTTTCATAAACATTTTTATTGAGTTCAACACTCAATACACCAAAAGAATACACCAACAGAGGTCATCATGTTACTTGTCAAGACCAAAATAACGGATCATGGAAAGCAGAAATTAGCGTGATGTGATGTAACCAGCAAATAGCTACACTTCAGTACCACATCAGTGTGTAGTGTCGGGCAGGGGGAGGGGACATAAATTATTGGGAAAAGCATAACTCCAAGCATCTGGAGTAACATATTATAAAGGTAAACCTTTAGCCCCCCCTATTAAAAGAGTGATGTTCATCGAATGGACATATAAGAAAGAGGAGCAAAAATAGAACAGCTGAAATGTCTGTGAAAGTACTCATTCATCCAGGTCATGGTATAGCTGCAAAAAATAAATCAAGGCAACCTGACTTGCTGTATTTTTTCTTGAAGACATTTCACTGGTCATCTGACTAGAATTCAGAATGACTTGTACAAAAATTAGCTTGGAATAAATATAGTGAATGTTGCTCCAATCAACTTAATCTGTTAATCATAACCAGCTTGAGGTCAAAGACCTCTTGGAGGTAAGGTGTTGATTGCATTTGCATGATTGGAGCTAGCAGGTGTTATTGAGCTACCCAAAGAGAGTTGTTAAAACAGCATTGTATGTGGCAGATAAAATATGTCTCACCCCCCCCCCCCCATCTCTATTCAAGCTTGGCTTCTCCATTTTTACAAAAATGGCCTCTTTTACACCTCTTTTAATGACCGCTTTGTTGGTTCGGATGGCCAGCGAAAAGTATTGAAGAAAAAATACAGGAAGTCTAGTTGCCATTTTTGTTTTCTTTTTTACATATAGAACAGCTGAAATGGAGAGTACTAAATGCCAAAGCAAACATGTACCTAAAAGAAGATAAGAGCTAGGCAGGACAAAGGAGAAGGAGAAGGTAAGGACGGAGTAAAAAATTATGGCAAAACACATGTAGAAACCACCAGCCCCCCCACTCCAGGATCCCCCTCCTTATCTGGGCAAGGAGGATCTGACATTCTCCCAACTCCCCTCAATTGTGTCCCCATCTAACTATCCCATCACCCTGGCTTCTACAACCATCACTCCAGGAGTAGCCAACATCTCCAGAAGTTAAAGAAGAACTTTGGGGTTAGGGCTTTTCCCAATAGTTCTCCTTAGGGTAACGGGAGGACACAAATTAGCGTCCTCCCGTCACCCTAAGCTCCGCATGCCACGTGCTACAGCTCGCGGTATACTGAGACGCCGCAGCTGAAGCGGATCCCGACAATTATGTCTGGATCCGCCCAGCTGTGTGAGTGACAGCTGGCTCTGCCTATCTAGAGGAAGAGCCAGCTGTACCCGCCCCCACCCCGTCCATTCCGCCAGTCAGCGGGGAGGGGGGAATCCTGTCCAGAAATGAGCAAACGCTGGTATGTGTTCGCTCACCTCCCGATCTACTGAGCCGACCTGTGACAGTTTCATTGTCACAGGTCGGCTAGAACTATGAGGTGAGTGAAAAGCACTCACCTCATAGTTCTCCTTTAACATAAGTAGAATGTTCACCTGTAGTGTTGTAGTGTAGTTTTGTAGTATATCCAGCAAGACCATCAGGGCTATTAACAAAAGGGTAAAGAGTTTGGAAAAGGCAGAAGAAGCGATCACTCTAGGACAAAATAGCTGAATTGGAGATTTATTCTAAATCAGCTATTCTGGCCTAGATTGTTCACTTCTCCTGCATTCTCCAAACTCTCCACCCTTTTGTGAATAACCCTGCATGTGTCAGTGTATTATGGATGTTCCTTTTAACTATTCTGGACCTATCCTTTTCTAAAAGACAGACTTGTATTCTCATTATTTTATATTCTTTTCCACTGAAAAAATTAGGCAATAGGAAAAAAAGTAAAATAAAAATGTTAAGCAATGGTACTAAAATAGAACCAAAAAAGGAAAAAGGAGGGAAAAGCACAAAGAACGCTAAATGAAATAAACTAAAATACTGTACGCTAAAATAGACATCCTAAACCCCTAAAAATAAACAAAAATAATAAAGCATAGATCAGTTTCATATTCCTCCTCATGTATTACTACCTCCTCATGTATCACTTGCCCCTCCCATTTAGATTGTAAGCCCTCACGGGGGCTTACCATCGTGTCTTGAATTGTATTGTAATGTCTTCCTTTTTTTGTAAAGCGCTGCACAAACTGTTGGCGCTATGTAAATCCTGAATAATAATAATATTCAAGCAAATATTCACATAAGCAGCTCAATGGGTGAAATTTCTCTGATGGCAAAATCAGTTTTGATGAAATCACTTAACCTACAATAACCAAAAAGAAAACCCTACATTCTTAACTGGATACAAGTGGTCAGTTCATAGGAAGACTACATTGATAATTGTGTAAAGATTTTCAGTAAGGTGTGATCAATAGGTGGTCATAATTGTGTTTTATCTTGGACAGCTTGGTCATGCAGACATCCAGCTCTGTCACGTAAGTGTGGAAAGAGAGGCATAGGTTAGAGTTTAGATGTGTTTGAGAACATCATTTCTCATTTTCTTTTTCTTTTTTTTTTAAACTTATTTTCACCACTCAAAGTCCCATGCTGAGACATATAGGGATCGATGGGCTCCCACAACTGTTGGTAGGAGGGCTCCCTCACAGAACTGATTAGAAATAAAACATATATCATTTTGAGGCATCTTGGCTGCTCTTGAAAAAAGTTAATACTTTATAATAAAGAAACATTATATGACAAGTACCTAAATAATGGTCTTCATTTTCAGCCGAGACTTATTTTTAATCAACTGGTAAAATGAACACATGTTGTTGTGGGAACACAAAAATAGCGCTACAATCCAGATAAACATCATTTTTTTCACGCACGTAAACACAAACTGTTATATGGGCACATTTGGGATAAATATATCACATATATTGTTTATTTACTTCCTAGAAATTATTCAAGACTGCCATCTGTTTCTTGTTTCTACTTTTTTATTCTTTTATAATTACATGTTTTTTTAACATTATATGTACTTATGTTGCTAGAATCAGAGTTTACATTACACTTTCTGGTGCTTGTTTTTTTTTGTAACTTAGAAAAATATGATAAAGTAAATATTGAAGAGATTCAGAGTAACTTTTTAACAGAAGTTAAAAGTATCACATTCACTGAGCTATTTTGTTACTTACAGATGAAACACTGTTCGCCTTTCAGGCGGTAGTCTTCCACTTATTCAAATTGAGTCCAAATAGAGAGCGATCCTCACTTACAGAGTCTGATTTCTGCCCTTTAAGCTACTTTGGTTTCTAAGAGTATTTCCCATCCATACACCTATGAGCAGACCTGGGAGTCTGGTCTGGGGAGAATTTTATATGATAAAGACTGGGAGCAAATCTGAGCTACTACCAAGTCTTGCTCTCAAAATATCTTGATGGTAAAAACCAACTATAAAGTTTTGCTCAGATGGTATATGGCACCTAGCAGTCTTGCCAAAATGAACCCTAGGTACTACCTATCGTGGCTGTCAGGTACGCCGTGACTTCTGCCATATTTGGTGGTCCTGATTGATTGCTCAGTGATTATGGTCTCAAATGTACGACATGTTGTACACTCTTTTTTTGACTGAAAATGACCTGTGGACCAATGTGAAGCATTGCTCAATTTATGACCCTCTAATACCTCTAAGCATCAATTTACCCTCATGACACATGAGCTAACAGCCAGTAAACAGGTAATTACAGGGGCCTGGTTTTCGGACACACTTGGCTTTTCTGCGATCTGCAACAGGCAACAATAGGTTTTGGTTAATGAGAAACTGACGGCCAAATTACAAGATACTATGCCCAAATTCCATAAGGTTTGGGAGCTGTGGGTCTCTCTCTTCCTATCACCTAATTTTGATAGAGTGCTCTTGGAACTCTGACATACTCAGTCCTTTTCTTTTGTGTCAAGTTGCGGACTTGTGACACTGAGGCCGACATTCTCCCCTCTTCACTTTCCCTTATCTCTCTATGTCTCTACCCTTTTCTCCCTACTTTGCCTTCTCTTCTGTTGGTTCCATGGCTACTTTGTATCTAAAACCAAAACTTTTGTAATGCTTTGAATGGAGTCAGACACCCTGCCAGGTGTTACTGCTGTGAGATTCACCCATTCTATTTGTCCTCATGACCATTGTTACCAAGACATAAAACGATTGGTAGTCCAAAATTTTACAGTTGTCCCTGGAACTGTAGGTAAGGGGACATCCTTCAAAAAGGACACTTGCTCTGTCAAAAAGGGGACACAGAATCAGTACTTTTTAAATATGCTATATGTATTTGTAAACCCAATCACTAGAATCTCATCTAAGTTTTAACATATAAAAACTGAACTTCAGTGAGAAATCTAAAAGCATTTTTGGGAATGTTTTACCTTGCATCATTTGTGAATGTTGATTTCTGATGTGCAGCAGCAACCGAATAATCCATTTCTTATTCTCTTTCCATGGCTCTCTATTGATCGGGAACTGAGCAATCGCATACCACTGATCACTCAGTTCCTGATCTTGCATAGAGCAGGCACTTTCAGTCACCGCTCTCGGCCGGGATTCCACCCTCCCCTCTCTTTATTCCTCCAGTTCTGACTGGATGACCGGACAGGGGAGGAGGCGGACACAGCTTGCTCTGGCTCTAGAAAGGCTGTCAATAAAGCAGTGGGGTGGATCAAAACCATATTGTCAGGATCTGTTTCAGCTGCAGCGCGGCTTTGCTCTATCAGCATGCCCGCTATATGCTGAGTTTTGGGTCACAGGAGGATATTGGTATATCGCCTCCTGTGATATAAAGAGAACTATGGCTGAAAAAAATGCATGGGAAGCTGGTCACTGCCACGGGGGACATCTAGGTATGTAAAAAAAAAAAAAAACTCTACAGCAGGAAGAGGGTCTTTTCATGTGGCTTTGAGGACAACATTAAAAATAAAGAAATCCTTTAAATAACATGCTTGGGGGACACCTTAAAGTTATACTCACCCAAACTGCTGAGCCAGCTCCCTGCTTCTCCGGTCTCTGAAGCCTGTCTCTTCCTATGATGCACCATTGTAATTTCTATCAGCATCCTCACATCTATACACTGCGTATACAATGTGATGATTTACAGGACCTTAGACCGCTTCAAAGGACAGGGAGAGAGGCTGGAAGGACCGGTCCAGATAATCAATTGCAAGTCAGTGCAGCAGATTAATGGGAGTATAACTTTTTTTTAGTACCTAGACAAAAACAAGCAGTTAACCCTTGCAGTGCCAGGGTTGCCCCGCTGCAAGAATCGATCAAAGTTTTGCCCAGAGTTCTTTTTTAAAGCAGTAAGTGGTGTTACAGAACAATTTTCACAGACAGTCTCAGCAACAATGTACCGTGGCAGGTTAATGGGATTTCAGGCACATTTGTATGGAACATAACATCTACCCTTTACTTACATATGATGAATGTTACAGTAAATAACTTTTCCTATTGAAGAACAGATTTTATCAAATATCAGGGAATATCATTTTCACTGGGTGAATCTTGGACAAATCTTGGGCAAATTTCCACTAATTCGGGTTGACACATAAATTGAATTTCCACCAGGGAAATTTGGACAAATCTTAGGGGAATGTTAAGTGAAAGGACCATCACATCATTGATAAATGTACCCTTTAGTAAGAAAATAAAAAAATAAAAACATTTTTAATGCATTACAGGAATCAGTAAGTTAATAGTGTGTAAAAAATTGTCTTTGGTGAAGTACAAATTGGCCTGGTCTCCTGTAAACAATCACAACGCTAATAGCAAGGTTATTTATAAGATTGCTGGGATTCTTTAAAGTGCTGTACTAAACAAAAACTGTTAGTGAAAATGTATCACAAGGTAATGAGTTCCATCATGAATTTTCATCAGTGCCACAGCTTACCAAGACAAATATAGGCTCGCTTCTATTCTTGCCTCTGGTTTAAACATCCACTTCAGGAAAGTCCTGTGCATGCATAAGTGTGCTGCTGGGTAATGTAATCAGCGGCAGTCTCAGATGGAAAGAGATTAGGGAGAATCATACATCTCATGACTCACTGACAAACAGATGATATACTAAACCCACAGAACACTTCTCGGAAGTTGTAACAGAACAATTGCTTGCACCAAACTAATAAGATACGGGGGCTAGCAATAATGTCAGGCTAACCAAAGCGTTTCACTAAATCAAATCTAGAACATGATTCGCTATAGATGTAAACTGATTAACTATATAAAAGTGACAATAAAAAATATAAAAGTAAATTTTGAAAATTGAAAACCTCAGCTGTAAATTCAACTGGTCATAAATGAAACATGAGGCCACTATTGGGTACAGGCCAGTGCATTTGTCAGGGGTAACTGATAAAGTCATCCGCACATCTGTATTCACCCCTAAGTCAACAAAGGTCTCGACAGTAATGTAGGAGTTGGAGGATGGAATATGGTGAACGATTTGGGACACATCCAACACTTCCACAACTGTTGAATGCTGATGAGTCTGTCCCGTGTGCTTCTGGTGGAGAACTGAAGTGGCCTGGCAATGCACATTACATATTTATAGTGTAGCCTCCATCACCTTCAGTGATGTGGCTACTAGACATTTAGTGGTAGCCAAGGCTGTAGTCAGCCTGCCTGGAATTTTAGTGGCAGTTATTTGGTTAATTCCAGGTGTCTGACATTGCCTGTACCCCCCTGGGCGGAGTGTAAATCTGTCATATTGTGGGACAACCAGTGAGAGGCACTGTATTTTATGTACAGTACAGCAGCCAATCACTGGGCTTCTCTCAAACAGTGGTGCATGCTTGGAAAGAGGTACATATGCTGGTGGGATTTGCTATGTGCTCAGACTAGCCGGGACCAGCCATGGATTAGGGCTGGGTGCTGTTCAGCCTGCCCCCCGGGATAGGCCTAAGGCTTGGGGGTGGGCATAGGTAGAGAGGGGTGCAGAAAAAAAGTATCGGTACTCGTACTCGGTTTTAAAAAAGTGGTATTGGAGCATCCCTAGTAGATACAGTAGATGCTTGCAGACGCCCAATAATAATTGGTTCTCTTTGAAATTCAACTCTTCACAAAGAAACAACTGTGTTCTCTTTTAATATTGCATTGTAGATTATATTTCTAGCATGTAAACCTGACCTACAATTCACCTCCACGAATGACACAGACCAAACGCCGCAAAGTGACAGTTCTTTACCCAGTTCTGACAGGTGATCGAAACACATAGCATGTTATAATGATACTTCGGAGTGACAGAATTTTAAACACATTGAGGTCAGCTCATTGTATCCTTTCCAGCACAAAACACATTTGCTGCCATGATGACTTTTACAATACTGTGTTATAGAGACATTAAAAAAATGGATTTTGAAAAATTCTGTGTTCCTGTAACATTATAGCAATAAATTAGCAAGATGGGCTCAAGGAAATGTGACAAACCAATAAATCATAATGATAATGTAGAACAAATACTGAAGTGGCAACAAATGTAATTAAATACAGTTGTAGCTAAGACAGACGGGCAAGTAGTGTGAAGGCAACATTTCAAAAATGATCGCACATTTCCTTAAAGTGGAATTCCATCCAAAATAAAGAATGCATTTGCATCCCCATTTAATGATCTGAACTATTATACTATACCTGCTGTAATTATAATTATTTTGGAAGATTTACCTGGTGATCCAGCAAGTGTGTGCTTAAACTGTGTACTTTCTGTCCTGGGCCATCTACGGTGCTGCCGATTTCACAAATCCTTTGTGGGCCCTCTTATCTGCCTTCTGCTATTATTGAGATAATTGATATCATCACTCTGCCTACTGCAAACAATGTATTTATTATTATTATATAGGATTTAAATAGCGCCAACAGTTTGCGTAGCGCTTTACAATATAAGAAAGGCATTACAGTTACAATACAAGTCAAAACAAGATGGTTAGGAGGGCTCTGCCCAATCTAAAAGGGAGGGGCAAGTGATACAAGAGGTGGTAGCTGTGTGGGAATGAATTGTTTGAGAAAATAATAGTTCAGTGGTTAGGTAGGGGTGGGATAGGCTTCCCTGAAGAGATGAGTTTGAAGGCATCTCCTAAAGGCAGACAGTATAGGAGATAGCTAGGCAATTTGGGATAGGGAGTTCCAGAGGATGGGGGATACTCTATAGAAATCCTGGAGGTGAGAATGGGAGGAGTTGACACAGGAGCTAGAGAGCAGGACGTCTTGGGAGGAGCGGAAAGGACGGTTAGGGAGATACTTTGAGAAAAGGTTGGAGATATAGCTGGGGCCAGAGTTGTGGATAGCTCTGTAATTGGTAGTCAATATTTTGAGTTTTATTCTTTGGGTGATTGGAAGTCAGTGGAGGGATTGGTAGAGAGGGGTGCAGATACGGAGAAGATTGCGAACTTGATGAGTCTGGCTATCACCTATCACCAAAAGCTCCTGGCCACTGTGACCAATAACAGTGATGATATGATCAGGAAGCCCAGGTAACGCCTCGGGCATTACAAACTTTTGAAGAGTCAGCTCCTGCCGGCTGGAAAGGGTGATAATTTACACAGCATCTTGGCTGTTTCCAATACTCAGATATAGTAAATGCTTCTTGATGCCTGCCAATGATTATAAAATGACCACTAAATGTAATACAGAAAGCGGGCAAAGCTGTTGCACACATGTCTCAGGATTGCTATGCCTGCTAGACATACCCAGGAAGACACAGAGACTTAGTCCCTGCAGATTGGCTTTAGCAGGTACCCATATTAAAGTCATTAATCTGCTGCAGGCAGGAGGAAGCATTTCCTCAGCTTTCTTTCCCCAGTGACTGGACTGCAACATTGTGAAAGGCTGCAGGACAGACTTTCATCTGTGTCAGACATTTGTGAACATGGGCAAGAACTGTACAGGAACCAGCATTTGCAAGACTGTGTCCTCTTTGTGTGTCCTCTTTGAGCTGCCATCTCAGTCCAGGAAGTAGATTTTGGGTTTGGATGATACCTAAACGAAGATGGTGCCATCCTATTGGATGCCATTGACCTTTAATGATCATGCAAGGTCAATTATGTCCCCAGAACCCTAGCGCTTTGTTTACATGCAGCTTTGGGGAAGGGGATGCCCCAGCTGCAGCCCATTGGGCCGGCACTAACAGCTACTTCCAGGTGGGGTGGGGGCTCAGTCCCAACTCAATCTTATCTCTATCACTAGGTTTTTTTTCTTGCTCTCCTAAGGATCAGCATTAAGAATGTCATAACGCCAATAGACTTGTGCGCCGTCAAAAAATGTGTTCCGTTTCGTTTCGTTCCGTTTCGGAATATCCGTTATTCCGTATTTCATAATTCGTGTCCGAAACTCAATTCGGATTCGTGCGAAATACGAATTTTCGTTAGTTTCGGCACATTTTCGTGACTGTACGAATATTCGTTATGATGAAGTTAAAAAGCAAAAATACCTTTGTTAATATTGGAATTGATGTGGTAGTTGTTTTTTATCTGAAATACGAATTCCGTTAACGGATTCCGGATCCGAATTTCGTATTTCGTATTAAAAAAAACTACCATCAACTCCAATATAAATGTACTTTGCTTTTTAACTTCACTATAACGAATGTTCGTAACAGAACGAAAATACGTCAACGGAATTTCGTATTTCCTGCCTGTATTGTAATGCAACTGTCAGCAGAAGAAAAAACCTCTGATTGGTCAACCAAACGAAATACGAATTCAGTTAACGGATTCCGTATCCGAATTTCGTATTTCGGATGAAAAAAAAAACTACCATCAACTCCAATATATTAACAAATGTACTTTGCTTTTTAACTTCAATATAACGAATGTTCGTAACGGAATGAAAATACGTCAACGGAATTTTGTATTTCCTGCCTGTGTATTGTAATGCAACCCTCAGCAGCAGCGGATCAGTATTTCGGATTAAACAAAAAATCTTGTCATGTTTTTCAACCTCATTTACAGGGGTAATATTAGTTCCTGTTTCAAAGAAATTCGGATCCGAAATTCGTTAACGGAATTTCGTATTTCGGATATAATTCGGAAACTGCAATTCGGCTTTCGGATGTTCCGAATTTACGAATTTCAGGAAAATTCGTACGAATTTCCATTCGTAACGAAACGAATCGCACATGTCTAAACACCAATGGATCTAGACCAGAATTTGCTTTCTCGGAGTACTTTGGTCCCCCTCGATTCCCTTGCAGCCTGTCTTTCCCTTTGTTTGTTTTTCTCACTTTTTTCCTTTCCTTTTTTAACTCTCTCTTAGGTTCTTGTGGTTTTTCTCTTCACAGTATGTAGTCTGGAGCCCTTTAATTTTTCCTGTATGGGCTCGCTGGTGTCCTGTGACAGCAGCGGGACGTTCTTGACACCACTTCAGGTCTTGAGATAATCTGACTGTATTCTTATTTTATGCCTATGTTAGGGTTTTTTTTAAATTTTCTACTTCATACCCTGTAGACGACCTACCATGGGTCTTTCTCTTGCTTTAGATTCGTTTTGATATTTTACCATATGTCCTTTCTTTGCATGTCATTTACAACTATACCTTTTTCGATAAAAATATTTGTACGACAGAATGTCATAACGTTTGTTCAATTTGCACATACATATAAGGGCCAATTTAGACAGGAGCCATTTAACCTACCAGCATGTAAACCCATGCAAACACAAAGCAAACATACAAATTCCATGCATATAGTGTCCTGGTGAAGATTTGAATCAAGGACCCTAGTGCTGCAAGGTAGACGTGCCAACCACTAAGCCACTGTGTTTCCCCTGCTTTAGATGCTCACAGTATTCGTGTGAAACCCCACTGCTATCCTGATGTAATATTCAGAATAACCTATTCTGATCCAATGTAGGTTCATTGGGACATAACTTACTAAAACTCTGTTTCAGAGTTTATAGATTGCAGAACACTATATATTTTATTTTTTTTAGAATCCCGCAGTTTCGCACCTGCTCTAGTTTTGAAATGAAAGCATTCAACATCTTCTTACAATTGGTTATAAAACAAAGCTAGCCTTGAAAGGAAAACTAAGCTATTACAGCGTGAAATCGTGAAATCCAAGACATGTTACCTTTTGTTATTTCATTGTTTCTAACAAAAAGATATGTACTTGTTCAAACCTCGGTTTGCAAATTCTTATGGCAAGGTGACTGATTTGCAAATAAAGGTTTACCAACGCAATAACCGGTTTTATTCCCTGTATCTGCTCTTACATCAGTACATTTTCTAGTAGAATGCTTAGTTCAGGAACTGTATGTACTCTTATGCTCTGATGGACTGGTGCACCTTTTATGCATAACCATATTTTCAAATGATTTCCGTGAACATTTTACTGCTGACCAGATGCTATCTGGGAACATCTCACTGCACAAAATAAATAATTATGGAATGTATTTATTTTGTATACTATGGTGTGTTTATATATATATATATATATACCGTATATACTCGAGTATAAGCCGTCCCGAATATAAGCCGAGGGTGGGAAATGAGGCAGCTAATGGTAGATAGATACCAATAAAATTACATGAATATTTATTTAAAAGAAAAACAATAACCTAGCTCTGTAAGTGGAAAAGGGGGTACAGGGCTACATATCATGTACTACGGATCATTTAACCCATTCATGTTAGCAGAGGATCATTGTAAATGTATTGTCTGCACTGTATTAGCAGTATATACTCTATATGGAGTATATACTGCTAATACAGTGCAGACAATACATTTACAATGATCCTCTGCTAACATGAATGGGTTAAATGATCCGTAGTACATGATATGTAGCCCTGTACTATGGATCATTTAACCCATTCATGTTAGCAGAGGATCATTGTAAATGTATTGTCTGCACTGTATTAGCAGTATATACTCTATATGGAGTATATACTGCTAATACAGTGCAGACAATACATTTACAATGATCCTCTGCTAACATGAATGGGTTAAATGATCCGTAGTACATGATATGTAGCCCTGTACTATGGATCATTTAACCCATTCATGTTAGCAGAGGATCATTGTAAATGTATTGTCTGCACTGTATTAGCAGTATATACTCTATATGGAGTATATACTGCTAATACAGTGCAGACAATACATTTACAATGATCCTCTGCTAACATGAATGGGTTAAATGATCCGTAGTACATGATATGTAGCCCTGTACTATGGATCATTTAACCCATTCATGTTAGCAGAGGATCATTGTAAATGTATTGTCTGCACTGTATTAGCAGTATATACTCTATATGGAGTATATACTGCTAATACAGTGCAGACAATACATTTACAATGATCCTCTGCTAACATGAATGGGTTAAATGATCCGTAGTACATGATATGTAGCCCTGTACTATGGATCATTTAACCCATTCATGTTAGCAGAGGATCATTGTAAATGTATTGTCTGCACTGTATTAGCAGTATATACTCTATATGGAGTATATACTGCTAATACAGTGCAGACAATACATTTACAATGATCCTCTGCTAACATGAATGGGTTAAATGATCCGTAGTACATGATATGTAGCCCTGTACCCCCTTTTCCACTTACAGAGCTAGGTTATTGTTTTTCTTTTAAATAAATATTCATGTAATTTTATTGGTATCTATCTACCATTAGCTGCCTCATTTCCCACCCTCGGCTTATATTCGGGACGGCTTATACTCGAGTATATACGGTATATAAAAATATATATATATATATACATATACACACTCAATATATATTAAACTCAATGTACCCTCTCCATGTTCCGGCAATGTCCCGTAGTGTACAGATATGTCTCCTGCCTCCTTACAGCGTCTGGAACCAATAGCAGATATGGTGCCCGCAGTGATAAGCACGGATGGCGCTGTGCATCTTCAAATTTAAGGAAGTGGAGGTTCACCAGCACTCAAAAGATATTATTTAAATATGGATGTTCATTTATTAAAAGTCATCAGGTTGACATAGGTCACTATGCTGCTGATTCTCCACTTACTTAAACCAGGAATGTACCGGACTTCCTCCTCAGTCCGACACCATCAGTCCCCCTCAAGGCAGAACAATGTTCTGTCATTCTTCTCATTTCCTGTGAGCATACACTGTCATTTAAATGCCCCCCCTTCTGGTGCACATCATCAAGCAGCCTGGAGGCACAATACTTCAACCTGAGAGGCACCCATATGTCATTAGTATGTGCTGTTCAGTCTTGGATGAATGCACACCCTCCTATCACCCCTGGAGGAAGAACAGGAAATGCTGATGAGGTGGGGCAGGGGTGCGGGTGAACAGCAGTCAGTGTGGCTCTGGTGGAAAGAGCTGCTCCTCCAGGATTCCAAATGCTTTTGTTTTCCTCTCAACATGACATGACGTGACATGAGGCACAACCTTCTCTGTTCGCATTCCCGTTACCATGGATACTAACGGAGGTAGTCCCCGGTCGGTCTGTCACCCATACATAGACTTCCTGTTTTTGTGACCTTAACCGTGCATGTGGAACGATGCCTTTGTGTCGCAGATAGCAGGTAACAGTGATCTGCCTCCTTCTCCTCTAAGGATCATGTGTGTAGCTGGTCATAGGGAGTCCGGTCCGGTAACGAAGGGAAGAGGGGAGGAGTACGGTAACGTCACGGACATTGACGTCACCGGGCTCCTCCCCCCTTCCCTTTGTTAGCCGACGGAGCCACTAGGGGAAGGGGGGAGGAGGCGTTGACGTCGATGTCCGTGACGTCACCGGATCTCCGAGGGCACTCCCGGGAGACCCAGAAGCCGGCGGAGAGGTGAATACCGATCAAAAACATTTTAATCGATCAAAAAAATTGTTGGTTGGCCGGTATTTATGTTGAAATATTGATACTTTTTGGCTGGTGCAAATTGTGAGGTTCGGTGAGATGAGCTGACAAGGGCAGAATAGGAACCTTTCCAGGAGGGGAATAATAATGATTTATAAGATAAAATAGCAATTCATAATACATAAAAGCTTTCAGTGGTTACATAACTATTTAATGTGAAAAAAGAAGATTTCACGCCTATGAAACATTAATGTATGAGTATTACGTGTTTTGTTGTGAGAATTTGAATGCGATAAAATAACAAATGCAATAATTAAAGTACCCCATGCAGCTTAGTGGTTTGACCCTGATGTCAGTTATTGGAGACATTTGGGAGGGACTCTAGGTGTAGAAAGTATCATCTACATTCTTTAGAGAGAATGTGATATTAAAGATGGACTCCATGCCAAATTTTGAACGTTTATAATATTTATACTGTATATGAACTATGTTGCTTGACATAGGACATGTAATCATATTATGCCAGTCTAGTGATGAGCACCAAGCGAAGTTCTGGACCTCCTTGCAGTCAACACTGCAATTAAGCAACACAGTTTGGTACAGAACCTACCCCATCCTGTAATTTGACGATGAAGGTGCAGCATGTTCATGAGATCTTCCTTCTGCTCCCCTCTCTTGTAAATGTTTTCAGAATTAGACTAGAAAATAACTCAGCTTTAAGCCCTGAATTTTTGGGGAAACTAGCAGACACAATTTTATGAACCGTCATTTTTCTTCCACCTACAAACTAAGCCGTAAAATATTCCGTTATCAATACTTACAAAGCCATTTTCGACAAGTAGTTGACCAGGCCTTGGCAAGAGCCATATAATCACTAAAGCTATGACAATAAGTCAATGGGAAAACAAAACAGAAAGGGACAGATGACAAATGAAAATGAGAGAAGATAAGGCAATGTTCTTTCCATTCCAGAAAGGTAACTGTCTCAAACTTTCTTCTTATGTTTTACAATTTTCTGTGTCTTCTGTTGGCCTGTCATGTCATGCTGAGCATTTTAAACACATTCCATCATAGCATTTCATCACTCTCTCTTTTTAACTCCTCTACTATTCAGTGCTGTTGGGACATTTTTTTTAGAGGAACTTCTTTCCTATGTAAAAAAAAAATAATGTTGCTGACCACATAAATTAATTTGTCAATGTGTACATTCATTTTAAAGCCTTCCTTTCCTCTTTATTCCACCACTCAAAGTATGCTGCATGGTCTTTCTGGTTTTCGGGGGGCTACGCTGTCCTGCAGGGTCCTGTGCAGTGCACACTCGGTATGCGAACTACAGCCCAACGTCCAGACGCTGCCTGCACCACCATGCACAGGCAGCCTACATGCATAATACAGTAAGCTTTGCCACTGTTCCTCCTTCAAGGGAAGAGATTGAAAGCGGGTCCCAAGGTAGCAAAGCAATGTTTTTTTTATGTGAGGGTGATCATGTGACTTTTTGCGAAGTGTTCATTGTGCACTTCCTTACCGGAAGTTCAGGGAAGCATCATGGAGCAAACTGGAGGCTGAAGCTGTGAAACAAATATGTGTAAGTGGTCCTGGACATACATAATCATATTAATACTACTAATAATAGGTATAATAATCTGCAAATACTGTTGCAGATTAAATAATATTATATTTTCAGATTATTATCATTATTATTATTAATATGATTATTTTCTTTTTACATCACAAGGAAAAGTTTACTTTTCTGTACCCCTCACTTAATGTCCCTCTGGTGCTTATTCAAGGCATGTAAATTATATATTCACACATGCATATTACATAGCCAAGAGGTTTGTGGACACTTTGTCGTCACACCTATATGACCTTGCTGGACATCCCATTCCAAAACCATGGCCATTAATATGGAATTGGCCTTCCTTGCAGCTAAAATAGCCTCCACTCTACTGGGAAGCTTTCCACAAGAGTTTGTAGTATATCTGTGAGAATTTGTGCCCAATTAGACAAAATAGCATTTGTGATGTCAGATACTGATGTTGGACAAGAAGAACTAGTTACACACAGTGTTGCAATTCATGCCAAAGGTGTTCACTAGAGTTGAGGTCTCTGCAGGAAATTCCAGTTCCTCCACACCAAACTCATCATCAAACCATGTCTTTATGAAGCTTGCTCAGGAGGCAGAGTCATGCTAGAGTAGATACGGATCTTCCCCAAACTGTTGCTATAAGGTTGGAAGTGCGCAAGAGTCTAAAATTGTAAAATTACAAAAAATTTAAAAATATACATAGGCAAGGGGAGAGGGTTGTAGGGGAGGAAAAATGGGGGGGGTTGAATTGTGAGTGTGAGCTCAGAGGCTTCAGAATCCTGATGCCTACTGGTATCCTTATCTTCTGAAGGACATCCGAACTGCATTTGTAAAAAATGCTAGCCAGTCTACTACCAGACACCACCCTTTGTAGTTCTCATAGAGACAGAAGGGTAAAAGCGGGAAAAGTCCTTTCCAGAAACATTGTAAAAGCACCGGTAGGATTGCTGTAGGATTAACAGTACCCTTCACCAAAAGCACCTGAACTCAATAATTTGGAGAGGTGTCCACATATATTTGGCCATATAATAAATGATCAAGTGTGCACAATTTTTGAGAGAGATAGAGAGAGAAGAAGGAAAGGAAGGAAGGAAGGAAGGAAAATATGTACTCACTAAACTATTCTATGGTGTCCTTTTAGAATATCTTAGTGGAATCCATAATAGCGGCAGGCAGTTTAGAACTCAGATGGTTAACCGATGGAGAGAAAGCGAGCCAAACAAATATGTGCGTAGCAATGAAGAGCCGCAACAAATTAACTGTAACGTTCAATGCAAGCTTTTTGATAGAGCTCTTATTGTGTCGCCAGGGGCTGAGTCTTCTATTCCCTGGTCATATAAATCAGATTACAGTATCATTCTCTAGTGGTGTTTTAAGGAATGTAATTCAACTATAAAATAACATATGTCAGTTGCACTGATGGGACATCCCTCACTGAAAGTTTCCTGATTTGGGTCTTGCTCAGTGGGGAAATGTGGAACCAACCAGGCAGATAGGTATTAATTTAGAAAATGTATTGTGCTGCTTTCCCTGGTGACTGGATGTAATATTAAAATGACCCAAAGCAAATCATTCTGACTCTCACTTCTTAAAGAAAGACAGCGTGGGAGTTATCCATCAAGAATGCCGCTGCAGCGTGACAGACTGGCTAAATCGTAAATAACACAATTAAAGACTGTTGTATATAGACACATCAAATGTTTAGGTTTGGGTAGCAAGCCACGGAAAACGATGGTGGCACTTAGCCATGACAAGGAAAACCTCCATGGAATTTAATGTCACGTTTTATGATGTTTTTGCATAGTAGACCTGTTTTTTGGGGGTTGTTTTTGGGCTCCATAGGTCCCACCCACAGGTTCTACCACAAGAAGGGCGACCTAGTGTACTTGTACAGAGAAATGCAGGTGTAATTCTTCTTTCCAAAGTGGATATACAAGTGTACAAGTTAGAGGAGGAATCCTCTGATGTCTGGGAGTCCATTTCTTTATAGGCTTAGCAAAGACTGAGCTGGATGTGGCAGCAAAAGAGGTGTTTTTACTATGTTTCTGGAAAAGACTTTCCCAAAGGGTGGTGTCTGGAAGCTGATAGTAGAGTGGCTTGCATTTTTACAAATGCAGTTCAAAAGTCCCTGAGAACATAAGGATACCAATAGGCATCACGGTTTTGAAGCTCACACTCACAATTCAAACTCCATCCCCCCATTTTGCCTCCTCTACAACCCTCTTCCCTTACCCATGCATATTTGTACAATTTTTGTAGATTTACCATTTCCATATGTCTTCAGTCACATGATGGAACAGGGTCCTTTACCTCTTTTCTGGGATTAGCAGGTATCAAAGTTTCTTTCTGCATCAGTACATTGTGAATAAAGGGTGGCATGGTGACACCCTGCACTCACACTATGGGGTCTATTCATGAAGCTGCCCGAAGGATCTGGCCATAGCTTCGGCCGATCCTTCGGCTAGCTTCGGCCCCAGGACCCCTTTGGTTCAGTAGAACCGAAGGGGTGCTGTATGGGCTATTCACAATAGCTCGTACAGCTCCCGATCATGGCTGAGCGGCTCAGTCGAGCTGATGGCATATGCATCGGCTCGGCTGAACCGTGCAGAAAGCCGAAGCTGGCCGAGCGGCCGGCCATTGGCCAGTAAACAGCCTGCTTCTGACAGCTGGGCGGGGCCAGCCGTGATCTTACGGCTGGCTTCGGCCACTTTCAGAGAGATCAGCGTCCCTGGTTACTAACCAGGGACACTGATCTCCAAACAGCTAACTCTCCCGGGCGCTCTGGGAGCCTCCAACGCAGCATTCGGCTATCACTCACTGCTGCTGTTCGGCATCTTTAAGAATAGCCAGAACAGCAGTGAGAAGCCTGCCGGAGGTTCGGCTCAGCCGATCCAGATGTTGGATCGGCTGAATCGAACTCCTTTGCACTTCGGGTCGGCCGAACATGCTGAGCTGTACCGGCTGAAATCAGCTGTACCAGCCTGAAGTGAATAGCCGAATGGTGTTCGGCTCACTTCACTTCTGATTGGTCATTCACTCGACTGCCCTCGGCAGCTTAGTGAATAGACCCCTATGTTGTCAATCTTCTAAATGCTGGCTGGCTGTCAGTCAGTACAGAAGACTGAGGACATCTTGTGTAAGAAAAAGGTACTCCAGGGGAAAACTTCAGATCTTTTTTATCGCTGCATGTGAGATCTTATTAGAAAAAATAGCTTGGAGTTAGGATTTAAGCATGGGAAAGAGAAGTGCTAAGGATAAAAGCCAGAATCACCATTTCAGTCGCACACCAGGAAGGATGCATTCCTGAATAAGATTAAATGTAATTTTTTTATGCCCAAGGTTACTTTTAATTCAAGATTATATGTATAATTTTTATACAAGTATCTATGGTTTGATTTCTTTGTTGCCAATATTTATTTGTTTTATGTACTAACCTTTACACATCACATATTCCCCTTTCATCCTGCAGTGATGTTTTTGTTCTGTATTGATCTATGTAGGAGTGCTGATAAACATTTGAAACTGACAACGTGACATTTATTAGAAGCAGTAGATAATTAGAACTTAGAAGCAATTTTCCCAGAATTTCAAGCATTAATGATTGTATAGACAAGTCAGCCTTGTCAGCGGGAGAGCACTTCTATCAGAGTTTGAATTACAGATGAAACTTTATGTGGAAACAGAGATATCTGAACAAAGGTAACTCGAGCACCGTGCCAGCTCCCATTATGTTCATATAAGTACAATCCTCGTGAAGATGTTTTATAAATAACCACAATCCAGGAATGACAAGTAAAGAGGAGCAACTTTCTTAACACTAAACTTCAAGCGGATATAATAAAGACACAATTTAGTTGAGTTAGTTATTCATGAAAGGAAACTTGTTGCTGAAATAATAAGGTCACCGCCAGTGATGACCTCTGCTTCAGCAAATGCAAGTTACCTGCCGAGAAGACCTAATGGCTTCAATACATTCCTTTTTTTTTGTATTTTTATAAGTACATAGTTACCTAGTATTTGAGGTTGAATAAAGACATTAGTCCATCAAGTCCAACCTATTACGATCTCATTCTAGGAGTACCCGTACCCCTGTATATTACGGTCCCTTAAGAAATCGGCCAAAAGTTTCTGGAACAATTCCACATTATTTGCTGAAATCACCGCCTGTGGCAGTGAGTTCCAGACCCTAACTGATCTTACTGTGAAGAACCCCCTTCGCCCCTTGTGCTGGAATTTTTTTTCCACCAATTTTAGGTGGTGGCCTCTAGTTTTTGTAATGGAGTTAATTTTAAACAGTTTATCGCTAATGTTGCTACCACCATTGAACATTTTGTACATGGAGATCATATCCCCCCTTAATCTCCTCACCTCCAATGTGAACATGTTTAAATTTAGTAGCCTTGTCTCGTAGCTCTGGTCCTCCATACCCCTAATTAGTTTGGTTGCCCTCCGCTGGACTTTTTCCAACTCAAGGACATCTAGTAGGTAATAATGGTGGTCTTCCTATTTCTCTTAGCACAGGTTTCTTTTAAAGCCCATCTCTGGGTGATACAATATTTCACCCCCATCCCTTCCATCCATCCCATCCTACCCATTCACCAGGTTAAATGAAAAAACTCTTTAAATTTGTACACTTTTTTTTACACCTTTTTTGTACTTGATGTGTCTCTCATCCGTTCCTCTATTGCTAGTGTAGACCACTGATCCAGTGCTTCAATTTGGGCTCTCATCATCCAAAGTGAGCAGAATTCTAGGGTTATGAATATAATGGTGCACAAGAAGCTTATGGCTGTCCTGATTGACTCTTACTCTACCTATCTGAACCAGATATTGGTCTCCATGGCTGGAGTATGTCCATCCATTGGATTTAGGCCTTACTTTCCTTCTAATGGTACTGTAAATGCCGCAAGTCTGCTGGTCCGTGCCAGGCCCTGAGCAGTCTTTTCTCTCTTTGTCTCTCTTTCTTTGCTTCTCTTTGTTACCTCTCTCTCATCTACGCTAGTCTTTCTCTTTTTTCTAGTGCTACATGTGTCAGATGATGCACTGGTGACCACAATCGCCTCCCTCTGACATGCCCCCCTGTGCCCTGCTGGTGTGGCAGAATAACTTGGGTTGGGGTTGGGGCTCAATCTCTTTCTTCTTTGCCAATTCACTTATTTGCTCATCGGTTTTATTTTGTTGTACATTCACTGTACTTTGACTTTAAAGTTTGAGCTATGAGCCAGGAATTTTCATTTTAAAACATTCAAATAGCGGGCAGGTTTGCTTTAAATTGTGTAGAAAGGAAACGCAAGACAATGTTAACATTGCACAGTGCAGGATATCACAGCGTGAATTTATTTGCATCTGTCATGCATCACCTTTTCATGCAAATATACTATGATAGCATTCCATCAACGGCACTTGTTACAGGTAATTTAACTGATCAGCAATGATTTTAATCATTGTCAAAGGAGGACACCATAAACAATCGACCTTATACATCTTCCTTGACATGACCCTTAATCACTGAAAATAAAAAAACATTGCCCTTGATTAACATTGGGCTGCTGAATGTAATATTCCCCAAATCTCATTGATCATACATCTCATGAAAACTGTGAGCTAATACATTTTTTGTTTGCTGTTTATTAAAACTGAAGAAACCAATAGAGTCAAAAACATATAAGTAATCATTGTCTGTGGAGCAAATTATATTTATCCATCAATTTTTAGCAGAATCAACACTGGAGTTAACCTTTGGACTCCCAGTGAAGCCATTCAATTAGTTAATAGAGCTGTTATAGAATGGATGGGATGTTATCACCTCATTAGCATAATACTTACAGCTCATTATAATTAAAAGGCATCAAAAATATTGCTGCAACTCAAGAAAACCAAGTGGGTTGAACTATCGTGGCTGCAAATAGTGTTAATCTAGCCCACGTGCTGTAACTTAAGCCTTTCTAGGGTAATAGGGGGCAACAGAAAAGGACAATATTTACTGTCTGACTTTAATTTTCTCTTTTATTTTCACCTTGTTTGGCTAGAACTGGACTTTTTCATCTAATTACAGCAGCAGAACAGAACATGAGGTCCACTGAGAAGTGCTACAAGATCCTCTGTATGTATAGTATGAAGCTATGTCTTTGCATGTTTGTTATCGTGTAGCCTGTTATTGATCTTTATATACAGTGAATAACAGTGCCAAAACAGAACTTTAAAAATAAGGAAAAAAAGTGCATGAGGACCAATGGCCGCCACATTTTTGGATGCAATTTTTAAGGGGCAATACGTTTGTAGCCAAAGACAGCATTAACACTTGCACACATGTGAGTCAAAAGAGTGACTCATTACTTATTTGATAGCCCTCTCTAAGGATATTGGTATTATGATTATTATTTAGGATTTATACAGTGCCAACAGTTTGTGCAGTGCTTTACAATATAAGGAGGACATTACAGATAAGATAAACTTCAAGGCAAGATAGCTAGGAGGGCCCTGCCTGCGAGAGGGATTAAACCCATAGAGAGGGATTAAACCCATGAGTTCTTTCAATATAAAGGTTTCAGTCAGACATAGGAAGCCTCAAGATAGCCTGAAGATGTGCTATTTTTTATGTTTTTAGATAACCCATAGTGTTCTGGGAATCCTTTGTCATGCATTTCATGTTTTATAGTAAATCATAAATTGTACATATATATATATATATAGATCTATATATAGATATATAGATATCTATCTATCTAACTATCTATATATATATACACACACACACACACTATATTGCCAAAAGAATTGGGACGCCTTCCTTAACACGCACATGAACTTTAATGGCATTCCAGTCTTAGTTCAATATTGAGTTGGCCCACCCTTTGCAGCTATAACAGCTCCAACTCTTCTCGGAAGGCTGTCCACAAGGTTTAGGAGTGTGTCTATGGGAATGTTTGACCATTCTTCCATAAGCCCATTTGTGAGGTCAGGTACTGATGTTTGACGAGAAGGCCTGGATCGCAGTCTCCGCTCTAATTCATCCCAAAGATGTTCTATCGGGTTGAGGTCAGGACTCTGTTCAGGCCAGAAAAGTTCCTCCCCCCAAACTCGCTCATCCATGTCTTTATGGGCCTTGCTTTGTGCACTGGTGCGAAGTTATATTGGAACAGGAAGGGGCCATCCCCAAACTGTCCCCACAAAGTTGGGAGCATGAAATTGTCCGAAATGTCTTAGTACGCCAATGCCTTAAGTGTTCCCTTCACTGGAACTAAGGGGCCAAGCCCAACCCCTGAAAAACAACCTCACACCATAGTCCCCCCTCCACCAAACTTTACACTTGGCACAATGCAGTCAGGCAAGTACCGTTCTCCTGGCAACTGCCAAACCCAGACACGTTCATCGGATTGCCAGACAGAGAAGTGTGATTCGTCACTCCAGAGAACACGTCTCCACTTCTTTAGAGTCCAGGGGCAGCGTGCTTTACACCACGGCAACCGACGCTTTGCATTGCACTTGGTAATGTAAGGCTTGGATGCAGCTGCTCGGCCATGGAAACACATTCCATGAAGCTCTCTGCACACTGTTGTGCCAATCTGAAGGCCACATGAAGTTTGGAGGTCTGTAGCTATTGACTCTGCAGGCAGATTTTTTTTTCACCCATTGAAAGATTTCCTTTCTATTTCTATCCAGTTACGGCTTAAAATGTTATATTTTTTCCCTCACCTTTAGTTCTTGTGACAATAGACACCAGGACACAGCAAGAGGGTGAATACAAAAAAACAAAAACAAAGCATCCAATCCTTCCCTACCCAAAAGTAAAAAAAAGAACAAAAAACCCCAAATAATGATAGTTTATCTTTAAAGGCAGGTTTTCTACAATAACATTTACAAATGGGAGATTTGTGTTGGTAATTTTAGAATGTAAAATGGCACTAGTCAAATGAAAGAGAGCCACGTTCATTTTCAGATTTTTTCCCCCACCTAATTATGCATGGAAATGATTCTTTAAAGTGGATTTTCTTTTCATCACTTAGTAAATCATATTAAATATGCCAAGGGGAAAAGAACACAGAAATATTTAATATAGTTTTAAACAACAATAAGTTATTTGTTTTGCTTCAAATGAAAGTAAGTTATTACAACTGCAAAGATGAGCACTTCAATGACTTTTAAAATCAAGCTCATCCATAATTGCCAAATTATTTTAAGAGGAAAACAGCAAGGTTGTTTTTCTTTTGTCCTCAACAGCTCCTGAGGAGGTGAATAGGATTCAGAAAGCCTAAACAATGCACTACAGATTATAGCTATCTAAACAATACAAACAAGGGGGAGATTTGGAAGGTTTTTATTCTCCCTATTCTTGAGCTTTGCTCTTCAGCTATTGCAAGTAGCTTGGAATCACACATTTTGCCTCTAATATGTACATAATTTTAAATATTATGTAGGCATTTATTGTAAAGTTTCTTCATATTTAAAGCTTATCTGAGCCTAAGAACAAAAATGTAATATATTGCAATTTGCAAATCCTTAAATGCGATGGATTATTTTGAATTTTTCAAGCTTTTGTGCTGTTATTTTTACCTGGTGATCCAGCTGGCAACGCACATCCTGTCCGAGGGTGACTCATTTACTGTACTGTTTCTATTGAAAAGTGGCATTTTCACTTTAGGAAGGAAGCATACCTCCAACTTTCATAGAGAGGGACAGTCTAGAGAAGGCATAATAAGGTGTGTGCAGTGCATTGTGGCAAAATGTGGGCATGGCTGCAGAGCACTGACTATCAGGTGTGGTTTAAAGGCCCATTTACACCATATGTGTTGGGGCAGTGCAGGGCATTTTTCCAGTGCAGCCCCAATGCAAGACAAGGCAATATGCCTTGTCATGGATGGGCTTGGTTCACACCACCACAAAGCGTAAGTGTTGTGTTAGCATGCACTGATATGGCATTTGGTACTTTTTTTTTCAGCACAGTGGGATGCAACACAGTACAATCGCCTTACACCCCACTGTACCCGTAGAACTTGAAATGTCACTTATGATATTTCAATAAAGTTCTAACCCAGTACACTGTGCAATGTGCAGCAAACAGTGCATCTGCACTGTGTTGGCCACCACAAACCAGCCATTGTCCGTTTTAAATGGCAGCTGATGTGAATTGGCCCTACAGGTGTCTGAATCAATACAGTCTGCATCTACACAAAGTATACATGGCACACATTTTCCACCATCCATGTGCTACTACCAGACTGCTTAGTAGCCAGCAACTGTTGAAAGAACAACTTTTTTAAGCCAGTGGAGCATGCATCGAAACACCCAAAAAGTGAACAAAAAAGGTGCACGTGAAACACACACAAAAAAGTGCACAAAAGGGGTGCTATCTAAAAGGTCCGTCTCCTGAAGAGACAGGGCCCATCCCTGATCCCTCCGGGGGGCTCAAGGCTCCTGACAGGGACAAGGCATTCATGTCGTGAAAGAACAAATACTTTAGTCACAAGAAAGTGACATACAGCACAACATAAAGAGGGTAGTGCTGTTTGTGGTCAGTGAGAGAAAAATGGCTGGCATTATTGGTCAGTTGGGTGGAAAAATGGTTGGCATTGTTGGTCAATGGGATAAAAATGACTCTGGCATCAGTGGGAGTAAACAGTGCCCCAGAATCAGTGGACAAAAAAAGCCTGGCATTATTGGTCAGTGGAAGGAATAAACATCTGGCTTCATAGGTCAGTGGGAAAAAAATTCCCTTTGTTATTGGTCAGTGGGAAAAATCCAAAGCTCCTTCAGAAATAAGACCAGCTTGGCACTTTAGATCAAGAACAGTGTAGTCCTGACTACCCTTGCAGTTTTAACGTCACATGACTAAAAACAGGAAGTGGGATAGGGTTTCTGCACTCCCGTGCACATGCGCTGGTCAGATAGTGGCATCAGATGCTGAAATTAGCATTCTAGCACCCTGAGCTGACATCAGGTGAGTCTATGGATCCCCGAAACTTGGGTCAAATCCTGGGACAATTTTGCAGAAACTGGGATCGTTGGGGTCTATGGTTTTTAAAGAATACAGAACACCCCCTATACATATTATTGGTGCTGTTTTACCTGCCAAAGGATTTGCATATTTGCCCAGCTAGCCCTGAGATTTACATACTACACAGCATAGCCAGATTGCTCTGAAGTGGTTCTTTAAACTTAGTGTTGCTAGAACTATAATCAGTCTGGCTGATTTGTAGTCTGTGATCATTTGGTCATTCCTAGGTTCTGCTATTGACTGCACCTATCTATGGTGCCACCCTGCCACAGAGTGGGGTAGCCAATGGGAGAACATTGGGAGTATTTATGTATCTTTAGCCAATCACTAGGAGTTTAATGGCCAGTGGTGCATGCTGGGGAAGTGCATAAATACTTGGGGAATGCCATGCACTCAGGGCAGTCCACCCCTGGGCCCAGTCTGGGGGTAGGATATACTAGGTTGGAAAAGCTAACTAAGCCTGACGCCTGCAGAGGCAAGATGTGGACCCAGGTGGGGTCTGGAACTATCTGGGAAGGAGAACCAGAGGAAGCTTTGTCTCCTGGAGGTGACAGAAAGGCCTGTATGGAATGGACTTCAGGAACTAATCTAGTGTCTCTACCAGGGAAGAGCTCAAACACTTCCTCTATCCAGTTGTGAATCTACCACACAGTGCCATCTTCTGCTCATCTAAGGTATTCCTTCAGTGTGGAAGCTGGAAGAGATTGGTGAGCCTGGATTCTATTTTTGCTCATGAATGTCTGTAGCCCTATACCCTCTCTCCCAGTATTGGCTGTTATAGCATTGGAAAAGTGACTGGTGCCAAATTTACTGTTCACATCCCAAAACCCCACTAAGGATCCATCCCTGAGAGTGAAATGTCAGCCCTCCCTACCTTTGGGGTTTATAACATGCCTTTGTGGGTCAGGGTGCAATGCACTATCTTGAAATGTCTCTACACAAATTATGTAACACAGCTAAGTCACCTTTTTGCTCTAGCTTGTGACCCCAGCTTTTCTTTTCCCTCATTGTGACTGGACTCTGAAGAAGTAGCGGAAGTCTCTCTCCTTCTGTTTGCATGTTCCTTCTCTGCACAGGTGCATGCGGCACATTTGAGTGGCCCCAAGATATGCCACTCTCTTTCCAGTGCTGCTTTGCAAGGAATAATAGGGACATATAGCAATTACAATTCAGGATTTTTTAAAATAAATATATAACTGCTTTGTTGTTGTTCTATAACCACCTGGAGTTTAGCCTTAACTGCCTGAATCAAAACATAGAATGCAAGTTAAATCACATGCACATTTTATTATATTAATAAAATAATACATGATTTAAATTATATGACAACAATTACAACTAATACACACATGCAAGGTCCTGCTGATATTTCAAATATCATCCATAGTTATAAATAGTAATTATCATTGAAGATCTTAACTAAATTCATAAACAATGACCAATTTATTCAAGCATAATGTAAATAAACCATCTGCCTCTATGTGAAGTCCAGCACCTGCTGTAATAGTTAATATAACCTCAGTCTGAGAATAACATAGCAATTAATCCCTAATAAACAAAAAGGCTGCACTGCTGATAGCACAATATCAGGATTGCAGAAACACATATAAATATGTGTAGTGCTAAATTTTCCCCACCACCACCATTCGCAGAGGAGCCACTTGATAGATAAGTCCTTCTGTTTTCACCAGTGATGACCGCCTTGGCAGAACCCAATCTCACCGACTCATTGAGTTGTAAAAAAAAGTGGGCTTTATTACCCAGCAAAAGCACTGCTGTACAAAACAATAGTACAACAGCAAATATAACAGCAATTGCAAAATTAAAGATGACTGTGAAGAGCAAGAGTCCTAGCTATATGACCTATCTATAAACCAGAGGTCCTGTCTATACCACTGGCCAGGGTGTCTATATATAGGTTACCGGTATTGGGGCCTTGGATCTCCTGTTGTATAGCAAGTACAATAAACTCAGATGGCTTCTCTCACTACAGACATTGGTCCTGGTTGGTCCCTGATTGGCCAGTCAACAGGTCACACCACACATGTGGTCCCCTTCGCAAGCCAGGGTCCATTTAATAGCAGCACAGCACAATCTTCTCCACCAGGAGTCATCAGTCTCACCCTCGAGGTTCTGGGACACTGCTCTACAGCTCTTATCACTATAATTTGGGGATCTGCCATGTTATCTATGCCACAGTAGTTCAGCTGGTCTTTTCATCTGGGTCCTCACATGCCATTAGCACAGCCCAACTCAGTCCATAGTAGTCTGCTCTTTAAGCACCCCTCATCATAGGTACTCACATTTCCCAGGCTCCACTATGTACTGCTCTCCAGATCAAGACACAGGAGTACACCAGCTCTGTCCTCAGCACTCATCTCTTTCTGTAGAGCAATATCCTCTATCTACCCACTTAGTACACTTCTATTAAGCAGCCTCTCTTACTCTGTCCCTCCTTGTGGCTCTCATTTCCCTGTCCTATCTGGTGAGGTGATCAAGGCTAAAAATCCCAGCTCTGGTTGCTGGCAGGTGGGGCTAAAGTTGGCCAGCAAATGTGAGTGCTTCTTTATCCTCTATTGCTAGGGGTGGATATAAATTCTAGGCTGAAGCTGCAGCCAGTTAGTACGCTCCTTTGTTCCTCCCGATCTGCAGCCAGGAGAACATATCCTGCTGCACTGCTTAAAGGGCTGGCAGCGGGGCTACATATAGTAAAGCAACCTAGATGGGCAAACAGAAAGCTACACATTTATTGATGCTTCCACAAAATATTAAAAGTGCATAAGAAAATGTCAGTTATCTTTTCAAGAATCAACTTTCATCACAATATTTAACTGTCCACAAATAGACCACGCATTTCCCACATAATCATAACAACAGCAAGTAAAGTACTACATATATTAAAGTACATATAGGACATATCCTAAAATTAGATGTTCCTGATGAAAATAATATGCCTTGTATTCTGTGAACCATTCACAGAATACAAGGCATTCTGTGACTAGACAAAGGGAAAAGGATGCAGATACACAACGCTAATGCTTCCCTGTATGAGAGCCAAATCTCTGATAGACACAACATGATAGCAAGGTTGTACTACCTCAAATGAATGAAATTATGACTTTTACACTACACAAAAGTGTTCCAGTTGTAGTAGAGGTCATTTTTTATTTTAACAACAGATATGACCAAAAGCTCACTGTCTGGAGCTTTTTTCTGCTGTGTGCTTTTTTCATTCTGTAAAAAAAAAGTAAAATAAGGAAGGATAAGGAAGGGCAATTTTTTTATATCAGATCCAGGATAGAAGCCATTTAAAACCAATTGCAGCCATAAAAACCACCATAATATCACCTCCAATGCTTTTCTGAAAAATAGCAAAATTACGTCTTTGGATTTTCTCTAAAATTTTGGGGAACTGAAATCTCTCAATTTTACTAATCTCCTCTGACAGCTAATGAGAGGGATAAAGTGATGGTTGAACAAGGCTATCTGGCTCGTCTTTTTGTTATTTCCACTCAGCAGCTTAATATTGTTTGTTCCAGTGACTGCCTCAGCTGGCAGTCATCTAATGTCCTTAGACACATGTACATCCAGGATCTTCAAAATATTTTGGAAAAAATGTATTGATTTTATCAACACAAATGCCAATGCATTAACTAGCTTAAAAGAAAAACAAAACAAGAAAAATCACTCTTTCTTTTCTAGAGGGAAGTGCTCTAAAGTGACCCTGTCACATACCGAAATTTGCCTATAAACCTGAAAGTGCCTGAAAAGAAGAAAGGGTATACTTACCCTTACTACAGCCCAGGGGCGGACTGGACCAGGGGGTAGGGTGGCAATTGCCCCCCGGGCCTCTCTGCTGCCTTTAAAAACGGCCCCTGCCCACGTCCGTCAGGGGACCCGTCACCGACCCCTGCTAAATGAAGCCTCCAGCCGCCGGTGCAGTGGCTCCCTCCACCGCCACTTGCACTGCATCAGATGCAGCTCTGTAATCGCGCTCGCTCCTCAAGAGGGTCCTCGGGAGGCCCCCGCGGGCGGCCCTCTACAGTGCCTGACTAGAGGGCCACATCTGCCTGATCCAGCCAGCCCGGATCGCATACCGTCAGGCAGACAGGGCCCTCTAATCAGGCACTGTAGAAGGAGCGAGCGGCCGCCAAGTACAGAGCCGCATCTGATGCTAGTAGGCTGGCCGGCCAGGTACATGTGGCAGAGAGGCGGCGGAGGGAAGGAGCCACTGCAGCTGCGGCCACAGCAGACCCCACCCACAACCAGGGTCCAGGGAGCCCCCACTGACCACCAGGGACCCCCCACTGACCACCAGAGTAAGGTAAGGTGACAAAATGTTTAACATAAAGTCCGGGAACATGTTTAAATGTCCCTGGGAACATTTATACTGACCTGATCCCTGGATCCATCCCCAAGTGCAGCCTCCCGTCTCCCACGCTTTCAGAAGCTTGCGCGCACTGTGTGCAGCTTCTAAGAAGATACGCTATTAGCTAATATTTGATTTTATGTTTCCGGGGACATAATTTGTCAGGGGACAGTCTCCTCCATCCGGGGACTGTCCCCAGAAATTGGGGATGAATGTAGAGCTGCAACAACTAATCGACTAAGTCGATTATAATCGATGATTGAAAAAGTTGCTGCCCAAGTTTTCAATTATCGATTATCGGCTTTTGATTAGTCGGCCCTGTTCACGGCTCCACACACGTCGCATGCCGCACCTCCTCCCCACCTCATGCTTGCAGCTGCTAGACCCGCCCATCTGCATCCATGCTCCACACGCCGCACCTCCTCCCCGCCTCACGCTCACCACCCGCCCACATCCACGATCAGCACAGAGATGTGGGGAGAAGTAGGGAAGAGCAGGCATGGGGAGAGCCCACACAACCCTCCTGAGACCCTGGAGACATTGGGCGGCAAATCCAGAGCAACAGAGTATGTAGCTTCATATTATTCTGCATTGCAGTAATATGTATTGCTGAGATTTGTAGTTCTCTATAGCTGTTGCTGTTCTGCATTGCTGTATAATGGTATTGCTGGGAATTGTAGTTCTCTATAGCTGTTGGTAGTCATTATTGCTGGGATTTATAGTCCTCTATAGCTGATTGTATTCTGCATTGTTGTGTAATGTATTGCTTGGAGTTGTAGTTCTCTATAGCCAATGCCATTCTGAAATGCTGTACAATGTATTTCTGAGATTTATAGTCCTCTATAGCTTGTGCTATTATACTACATTGTTGTATAACGTGTTGCTGATATAGTCCCTCTACAGCTTGGAGTTAGGGGCAGAAATACCAGGGTCGCAGCAGTCGTACACGCGCACAGCACTGACGAGGCATCCCTCCACTACCAGTGTGCTTTAATTTTCCTCAACTGATACATTTCTCTACCGCGTCACTTCCAGGTGTGCATGTAATGAAGAAAGGGGGTCAGGAAAACAGCTGATTCGGATGTCTCGGCCCCACTGTAAGTGACACAGTCGAGAAAATGTATAGGGTCAAGAAAAATTAAAGAACACTGACATTGACACTGTCTGGCCCCTTCCACTATTCTCCCACAGCTTACAGCCCAGAAGCATGGACAGCAAGTGGTGGTCTACAGTAAGCGAAAATGCCTAAGTAGTGGACATGGAGGAGAGTAAGGCCAGAACCATGTAGGGAGCCCAGTGGGAGGAGAGCACCATCCCCTAGCCAGTCGTCCCTTTCATGGACTTACTAGGAGTCCTCACATCTCCCGACCATTCACACTACCGTTACATGGATGGCAAAAGTGTCAGGCAAGGGTGGGGAGAAGGCGGGGAAGAGGCAGAGTGGGAGGGGGGCCAAGTTGCTGCACCATGGGCCTCTGAGTTGTACTTTCCCCCTGGGCTAAAAGTTTCCAGTCAGCCCCTGCTACAGCCCGTGCTGCCGAATGCCATTCTGCATTCTTTGAAACCAACACATCGGTGTAGCTTTAAAATGACAGTGTTTTTCCACTTTGGCATCCAAATTGGGATAATTCCTATTGTATATGGTTCATAGAGCTTAGCATAAACATATTTAAAAATTGCTGCTTACATTCTTACATCCTCTTTCCTGACAACTCGAAAACTGAAATTTTCTCTTGCTAGGCAATGTCAAGGAGGGAGCTGGGAAGTTTGCCATAAAGACAGACACAGAGATAATGAGCAGAGGGGCTGCATGACTGGGGGAAGGAATAGTCCCTGGAGAAAGGGTTAAAAAAATGGGAATCAGTTGATCTTACCTGATTGGAGGTTGGAGTCACGTGTCGGGGAGGAGCCGCAGCCTGGCGGGTTAGGGGGGTCTTTGAGTGTCTAGAAATGTGAGTTAGTTGAAAAAGGGGGGGCAATCAGCTGGTATGGTGCTTACCCCCCCCACCGTTGGTGTCAGTAGTTGTCGGGGGTCCCGTCCCTAGGAACATGGGAAGCAGTAACTGTCCTTGAGGTGGTGGGAGTGGGGCTGCGGACATGGGAGCCCTTTTAGTAGAGTGCTTATTTTGGCTGATGGGCACCCAAAAACCCCTTCTCGCATCCAACAGTCATTCGGATCATTCATTTATATGTCGTTTTGGTTATTATGTTTTGTAACTGTTCATTTGGTATGTTTAATAAAGGGCTGCTGTGGCCATTTAAATCCATGTCGCACAGTCCATGGGCGGCCGCAGAGCATCTTGGGGTGGGCACATGCGCAGTTCAGATTTTCGGCCAGGAGACAAGGAGAGACACAAGGTAAGTCTATGGAGGGCGTGCACCCGCATGCAGACACCGTGGGACAGGAAGTGCCAACAAGCACAGAGGAGTCAGCGCTGGATTGGAGACCCGCCGCAACGCTGGAGAGACAGATGAAAATGAAGGAAAGAAGAAGAAGATCGGATTAAGGGACATAATTTAAGGTAAGTGCTGACATTAACTTTGGGGGGAGGGAAAAAAATGTATGCTTTAATGTCACTTTAAGCTAGTTGCTTTTTCTTGCATAAACTCAACACAGACTATAGTGTAGATTTTCTGTGAGCATGGAGAAAAATCATTTCTTGTATTGCTATTCCTATTGAACACCTTAGCTTGGAAAACTTTTCCTTTGAAATTCTCATTGTTTGATGAAGTAATGATAACTTACTTAGACTCACGGGTCGGGTTTGATCTTTCCCAACTAATGAATAAATGGAAGTTATTTTGTCGAAAAAGAGAAACAAACTCGTCTTTCAAGTTGGGCAGCTTTTGTTTGTCAATTCTTAATAAAAAATGCTGGGATGAATTAAATATTTGGTCTCACACTGTACTCATCGACAGATCATGCTTTTCACAGGAGGGCTCGATGTGTCCCTGTTCGTGGAAGCTAAATTCCCTGGCTCTGGGCTGCCAAGTTGAAATAATCTTCTATTAAAACACACAAAGCAAATGTAAAATCATGATTATTTTCCCTGTGAGGTATTTACCTTCATATCTCCCATAGCGTCTTCTGTATGTTTAACTTGTTCAATCACAGGGATTTTTTTTTTTAATAATCTGTATTCTGATATTTACTTAGTAAAGCAAAAGTAATGCAAATAATAATTGTTTTCTGAGCATTTCAGCTGAGATGTGACACTGATTAAAACAATCAACTCATAAGTATTACAAACAAACCATCAAGGCTTGTCTTCTCATCTTCATAGCAGCTTCGCCTTCACCATACACAATATTTGCTGTGTGCTCTTCCTTTCCTTATTTTTTTGCAGCTCTTCACTTTTGTGTGTCCTTCTGTCTCCACCAAGTTCTTCAGACATTGATGGATGCAATAGCTCCAGGTATCACCATAATTTGCTAGCAAGTGTCAATGTAACAAGAACTTAAAGTGATATTAAAGTCAAAAGGTTTTTAAGCATGTTCAAATCCTGATGAAATGACTTACACTATATGGTGTTCCTTGATGTTTAAAAGTTTTAGTTTCTTGCAAAATTATCTGGTTCCCTGAGCACTGGCCCGGATATTATGTTTAAGGTGGCTTCAGGGGCGGAACTACCGCCAGTGCCGCTGGTGCAGCTTCACTGGGGCCTGAGCCTGGGGGGGCCCAGCACACACTGGCACCAGACCAGTGGCAAGGTAGGGAAGAGATGTGGGGGTCAGACCATCGGACCGTCCGTCCATCCAGCCGGCCGCGCAGCAGAGCAGCCTTCAAGCACCCGGCGAGGCAGCGGTCCCAGGACTATTCTCGCCCTTGGTCCCGATCTGCCGCATCATCCCCTTGCCTGCTCTCTCTGCTCACAAGCCGCATGGCAGGCCAGCCAAGCTCCTGCTTTCACAGATATCCCACACATCGGAGGATTCACTCCCCCCTCCCCTCTTTTCACGGAACATTTTGCATTTCTCTATAAAGTATTACTGGGTATTGTAGTCTTCTATACAGAAATGCAGAATGGTAACGGCTGTAGGTGGGCAGGGATCCCTTGCAGGGTCCTATGGAGCCACCCTTGTGTGTGCTAGTATGCTATGTTTCTCTTCACAAACACACAGACACAGCAGGGAAATCCACTACCCTACACCCAGTTGACCCCCTCCCTTCTCCAAGATAGTAGCTGGACAGCTGCTGGAGAGTGTACTGTCCCTTGGACAGGAAGTTCAGGGAAGTGGAGCTGAGAGAGGTGGGGCCAGCTGTTTGGAAACATGATGACTGTAAGTGTTTGAGCAAAAATTTAAAGAAATATTTTGCTGGGCATTTTTCAGAACAAGAGACTTTAATACTACTTTAAACAGCAGTAGAATCTGGTTTCGAAAAAATGTTTTCAGGTTAATAATTTGATTTTCTAATGGTAACGAGGGTCAAATACATGTTCGCTTTCAACCATACCAATGAAATAAATCAAAGGAGCAAGATGGAAACTTTTTCTCAATTGAACATTGAATGCAGTTTCTGTTTGGGAATCTCCATTCATTTATAAAACTGACAGGGTTATTCACAAAAGGGTGAAGAGTTTGGAGAAGGCAGGAGAAGTAAACAATCTAGTCCAAAATAGCTGAACTGGAAAAAGTCTCCAATTCAGCTCACTTTCCAGTTCAGCAATGTTGTCCTAGATTGTTTACTTCTCCTGCCTTCTCCAAACCCTTCAGCCTTTTGTGAATAACCCTGTGAATGTTAAAACTAAATGAAATTCCAAAAGACATCCGTCAAGTCTCTGATGGCATTATTAAATGTTCTGATAAGATTTTCATAAGAACATCTGTATGAAAATCTGGCAGTGAATGGCCAACGTAAGGTCTTAACCATGTTGAAGCCTTATTTACACTCCCCTACAGCTTCCCCATGCACCTCTCCCTGCATATGCCTCCACCCAACTCCCAATTTTTTACAAACTCCAAGGAGACCTACATCATTGGTTCCAGAAATCATGAGTGTAGTCACATGATCGGGGGGGGGGGTTTTTTTCTTTCCCTCGGT
>NW_017307375.1:453721-460898 GCF_000935625.1 Nanorana parkeri
GTGAGTGGGGGAGGGGGGGTCTTTTTCCTTTCCTGCGTTGGAGCTGAGGAGTACCCTACTGCACAGGCTGACAACTTGTGAGCCCTGGGCTATGCAGCATTACATTGTGAGCAGAGGTTGTCTAATGATGCACCCATGCTGAAGCATGGAAGGGGTGAATAGTAATCTGGGAGCCCTACAACCCTCAAATTCATATTGGTTCATTGCTATGCTCAGCAGCCTAATTGGTCAACAAGAATGTGCAGGACACTGAAAGCTCCAGAATGGCACATTCAACTGCAAGCTTAAGGTTTTGGAGGTTGCTGCCAGCATGTGCTGTCACTTCTGGGTCCCTGTAGTTATTCCCATGATAGAACCTCTTTAAGTAGTTTCATGTTTTTACACCTTACAGACTTGCTTTATGAACATTTAATTGCAACCATAAATAAACTCAACTAAAATAACTTATACAGCTTACTAAACTGACCCCCCAAAAGACATAATCACATCACTGCACTGCTAGTGCTTTTTAACATACCTAAAAGGAAAACTATAATGGTTTAGGGTAATTTTTATGATTTTTAAAAATTGTATATGTTTTTATACTGATATTTTATACCTGCATTTTGTATTATTTATTAAAAACATCTTTGTTTTACATATAAACATTTTATACGGGTGCACTTGTGACAAAAAAAACGATTACACCACAGATGTTACATATCACCATATAAGTCAGAGTGCGAGAAATAATTCTAGGGTCATCAATCACTCTGAACACGTACTTGATGAGTGGTAAAAGCTTTTAAAATAAAACTGTCCTTTAATAGAAAGACAGAGCCATAGTTATTTTCTTTTTTATTTTACTAGATAAATATAGAATATTGTAATCCGTGGCACCTTTCCTGAATGTTATGATAGCTTTTATATTGTGTTGACTCTAACAAAGAATAGAGCGTAATCTTTTCATTATTATTTTATGTTCCTAAAATTTTCAATATGCAAGGGTTATTCAAATTGACCTGTAAACACAGTGTAGTACATTAATAAAACAAATAGCATTAGATGAGGAACGTAAACCTTATCTAACACAGTTCATAAGATAAATCAGTATGCATTATGTGTATGTTGATGAATACAGTGAATTATGGATATCTAGTGAATGAGAGCCAATTAAGAAATACTGTATGATTGGAATGGTTTCTAGGAAATGGTCTTGAGGTAATTAAATATTTAATTTGCACATTTGCTGAGTTCTGTGGATAACCATGTTTTCTTTTTCCTGGAAACAACGTTCAGTGTCAACAAATAAATTAGTGACCCCAATTTTCTAGCTACGAAAGCTGCTGTAAAAACATATATCTTTCTTACCGAAATTGTGGGCATGCAATTTTCTGCTTTCACATAGGCTAACATATGGCACACCTGTTTAAGTTAACACATCTTTTATGTTAAAGAGCGAAGAGAGGTAATACAACCTATTTAAACTTGTGGATATTAGAGAAGTGGTCTGTTGACAGTGTTCCTTCTTGAGGATATAATTCTAGAGGGTATTGCTCTGGAGGATATTCTTCTGGAGGATATTGTTGATAATATTCTGGGGGATATAATTCTGGAGGATATTGTTCTGGAGGATATTGTACTGGAGGATATTATTCTGGAGGATATTGTTCTTGAGGATATTATTCTGGAGGATGTTGTTCTGGGGGATATTGTTTTGGAGGATATTGTACTGGAGGATATTATTCTGGAGGATATTTTACTGGAGTATATTATTCTGGAGGATATTGTTCTGGTGGATATTGTTCTGGAGGATATTGTTCTGGAGGATATTATTCTAGAGGATATTGTTGATAATATTCTGGGGGATATCATTCTGGAGGATATTATCCTGGAGGATATTGTTCTGGATGATATTGTACTGGATGATATCATTCTGGAGGATATTATTCTGGAGGATATTGTACTGGAGGATATCATTCTGGAGGATATTGTTCTGGAGGATATTGTTCTGGAGGATATTGTACTGGAGGATATTGTTCTGGAGGATATTGTTCTGGAGGATATTGTTCTGGAGGATATTGTACTGGAGGATATTGTTCTGGATGATATTGTACTGGAGGATATCATTCTGGAGGATATTGTACTGGAGGATATCATTCTGGAGGATATTGTTCTGGAGGATATTGTACTGGAGGATATCATTGTGGAGGATATTGTTCTGGAGGATATTGTTCTGGAGGATATCATTCTCAAGTTTGTTGTTCTGGAGGATATTGTACTGGAGGATATCATTCTGGAGGAAATCATTCTAGAGGATATTGTTCTGGAGGATATCATGATAGAGGATGTTGTTCTGGAGGATATTGTACTGGAGGATATAACTCTGGAGAATATTGTTCTGGAGGATATTGTACTGGAGGATATCATTCTGCAGGATAATATTCTGGAGAATATTGTTCTGAAGCATATTTTTCTGGCGGAAAAACTAGTTACCCCAAATTGTCCATAAGCAATGCTTTTAAAGCGTCATCAGTTTAGAGTTAACCATGTGTAGGCCCTTCCACCCTAAGTGGAGTGGCTACACATGGAGGGTTATTCACAAAAGGGTGAAGAGTTTGGAGAAGGCAGAAGAAGTGAACAATCTAGGACAACATAGCTGAACTGAAAACATTCTCCAATTCAGCTCACTTTCCAGTTCAGCTATGTTGTCCTAGATTGTTCACTTCTCCTGCTGTCTCCAAACCCTTCACGCTTTTGTGAATAACCCTGTTAGTATTGTTAGCACTTTCATTTGTCTGGCTGATTTGTAGTCTGGCATCATCTGGTTAAGGCTAGGTGTTCTGCTATTGATTGCACCTACCTGTGAGTGGAGTGTGGCCTTACCACGGAGTGGGGTAACCAATAGAAGAACATTAGGTGTGTCTACGCCTCACCAGCCAATCATTACGAGTTTCATGGTTGGGGGTGCATGCTGGGGAGTGCATAAATAGTCAGGAATTGCCATGTGCTCAGTAGAGTTCGCCCCCGAGTTAGCCTGGGGGTGGGATGTACAAGGTTGAAGAAGCTGACTAGACCTCAAGCCTGAAGGAGGCCACATGTGGACACAGGTGGGGTCTGTAACCATCTGTGGAGGAGAACCAGAGGGGCTCTATGACTGCTGAAGGTGCAAGGAAGGCCAGGAGATGGCATAGACTTCAGGAACAAGTTTCGTGTCTCTCCAAGGGAAGATCTCAAGCACATCCCCATTCAGCTGTTCTACTGCACAGTGTCAGCCTCTGTTCTAGTAAAGTAATTCTGCAAGTAAGTTGGAAGGGATTGGTGAGTCTGGAGTCTATTTTGATGTCTGAAGCCCTATATACTGTTCACATCCCACAACCCACTAAGGATCCACCTAAGAGTGAAATGTCAGCTCTCCTTGCCTTTGGGGGTCAGGGGGATGCTACACATGAATAATGGTTCTAGAATTATTGCTCTCTGCCTGGCGCACAGGCAAAACTTAACATGTGTAGCGCAATCATCGCTTCCGTACATAGGCGCACCTGACATGTGTTTGCATTAGTTTGTGCATTTTCATGGGAATGGGGGACTTTAAACAATTTTTGGTGTTTTTTTTTTTTTTACTTTTCCTTTTACTAAGCACATAACCTCATTGCTATCAGACCCCTATATAAAAAGCACACTGAAGTTGACAGGTACTCTTTAAGGTGGCTTTAGGGGGGTCTATGAGATCCCTAATGTCACCTTTCCACTTCAATGAAGTGGATCAATCAGTGATTGATCAGCTTGTTTCCTAGCTTCTGTAGCTAGGGAATGACAGCTCACAAGCTGGAAGTGATTCAATCAGCGTCGTTTCCGGCTCTATTCAGCAGGGAGAGATCAGCGAATGGAAGTTCACTGGTCTCTCCCCCTGCTACCCACCAACATCTGTGATGCTGATCTCACTTTTGGTAATGCTATATATGTTACCATACACGATTATAAAATCACAAATTGTTGCAGCTGGTCCACCATATTGTTTAGAACACAACTATACTCCTAGCGCAGCTATTGTTATTTATTTAATTTATCTCACTTTTGGCTTGCCAAATTATATTGAGATTGCAGTCTATCACGGGAGCGAGCTTGGAGAGCTGGCTACTTAACAACACACACAGGGACCATGGGGAACAAAAGTAGCCATCCTCTAGAACAGGGGTGGCAAACTCAAATTCATCAGGGTCCGCATCAGCAGTATGGTTACCCTCAAAGGGCCGGTTGTATAGGACTATGCATCTACTCTTTATTATCATAGTAATAGTTGCCTCTGCATTCAGTTGCTACTGGTTTTAATAATTAAGTAATAACTAGCCTTGAAAACATCCACAAGAAACTTTATTGGAGACTGCTCAGACTGCAGCAGAAATCATACCGGCCCTGGCTGCTGTGCGGGCCACATTACAAGGTCCGGCGGGCCGGATTCGGCCCGCGGGCCTTGTGTTTGCCACCCCTGCTCTAGAAGGAAGGACAGTGTCGGCACCAATTCAGAGATGATTTGAGGATCTACAGCCGAGTGATATACAAATAAGATACATTTTTGTTCATTGTTAAGGTACTTGAATTAATTTTTAGGATTTCATTCCTGAGTTTAGTGTCACTGTAAACATTTCTTTTTAACAAAGACCTAAAATTCTCAATTGTAAAACAATTTATTAGAAATATTTTTCCTTCCTAGCACTTGCTGCTGTTGCTCACTCAGGCAGCCCTGGATGTGCTAGCTGGTGTTTTCTTATCTTTATTTGAAAGGAAGCTGTTCCGAATTAACCTGCAAAAGTCACACAGGCTCAGAGAGGAAAAAAAAGAAAATCAAAGTACACTTGTTTGTCTGGTAAATAAGTCTTCCACTGTACACCATGCGGTTTCATTGATCCTAATAAGGCTTTAAAGAGGTAACTGCTGTAAGACGGAGGGAACACACATTGCTATGCAGCGGGATCTTTATTTAATGCAAATTAATGACGGCTTGGAAGGTAAGCAACATAAAGTAAGATAATATTCTTTTAAAATTAGAAATCACCTTATGTGCGTACAGTTGAAGCATTAATTATTGTACCATCGAAGGCAGACACATTTCCAAGTGTTGATGCCCCGCAGCTTCTGTTTTTTGGTGGCATGCTGTTTCAGCCCCATTATATATTCAGAATGAGTGATTCGTTTGTTCTAACTTAGTAAATATATGAGTACTTCAATGTGTTTATAAAACAGTTGTCTTCATTATTGTACCAGTGGCCTGTATAGGTTTTCAAAGTCAGATTTTGTAGTGGCACAGCGTCAGTGGTACTAGACACAGGATGCACAGTACACAGAGCAGAGGCAAAGTTTGAATTCCCATTGCGGATCTAAAGCTTATACCAAAGCTAAGATATTTCCAAAACTTACATCCTATGTTAATTAGACAGAACAAAACACGGTGTAAACATTTTTGGTAGCTTCAGGCTACCAAAATACTAGTCAGTAGGGATGAGCAAAACAGAGAATGTACATTTCACCAACATTTTGGCAAAATCTCCCCATTTTGGGGAAGTGCAAAATTAAAGTATTATTAAACTCAAAATGATTTTACAAGAATGAATACAGATCGAACAAATATAGAACACCCAGCAAAGTATTTCTTTAAAAGTTTGCCCAAGCACTTACCGTCATTATGTTTTTGAACAGCTCCAATGCCTTCAGCTCTTTCCCTGAACTTCCTGTCCAGGTCCAAGATCACAGACCAGTCTCCAGCAGATGCCTATTTACTAGCTTGGAGAAGGAAGGAGGGAGGAAGGGAGTGTCTTGCCCTGCTGTGCCTGTGTGTATGTGGGGATACACAACTTACTAGCACAGACAAGGGTGGCTCCATAGAACCCTGAAAGGGAAGGGAGCCACCCAAGAACAGGATAGCATGGCCAGCTCAGGGGACCAGCTAAATCTGCAGTAAACTAAAACTTTTAAACACCAAGGAGCAACATTCACTGTAAATCATTGAATCACCATCTGAAAAAGTTTTTAAAAGTTTTATGGTGATTACAGGAACTTTTTTTAACTCTGTTTAGCCTTTTGCCAAACAATCTCCCTCATTGGCTTTATAATTCTAACCTTTTTCTTACAGATAGAAAAAAAATAAAAATAAACTGACAATACACAGATAATCAAATAAACCAAAAACAAAGAACACTGAATGCAATAAACGTAGCTACCCTAAATGCACATTAAAAAGTCTGCACACACACAAAAAGGTACAACATGAGAGAAATGAAGAGTTTCCTCTTCGAGATACCAACTATGGCAGAATCAATTTGGCCAAAATCACTCCATTTATCTTCAACAGGCACACCAGAATGATAATTGCTCTTTGTTAGCAGACAAGATCCATGTTCAAGTAGAGCAACTAATTGGATGGCTTTGTGTTTCTTTTTGCTACCAGAGTGTATTATTCAGAATATTCTAAGCTATCTCAGACATGTAGAGCTAGTCCCATAGGAATGCTTGAAGTGGGCTGAGCTTTGTATCCTAAAGAAGAAGGAAGGGGGTGGGGGCTCTAATTTGATAAAAGATGACAGAAGTTTGAAATGGAACCCATGATAAACTTAGGGCCACAGGAGTCTCATCCCAACAGCCAACTGCTGCCTAGAAGTCAAACATTAAGACTGGGTTCTTATTCCTCAGATCTATTACTGCATGTTACGTGACACATTAATGTGCATTCCAGCAGCTCATTTTGTTTATATACCATCTGATTTTATTGAATTTATCACTGTTAACAAAACACAATAAAGGAAAGTTTGACACAAATTCAAGTTTGTGATGTTTGAAGTACATTGTGGCATACAGAGTTATACTGCACAGTTTGCGCATAGCCATACTGATTCCGTATACTAAACAGAAAAGTAGGATATGGAGTAGTGACATTAGGATGATGGTACCCAGACCTGACATGGATTTAGGAATACATGCCTGCATAGATTTACATGTGTGGTAAATACAATTATAACATTAGTGGGCGCAAGCTAGAAAACGATGGAGGAGAGCAAGGTTTCACACCCCAGTAATGTAGATATATCCTATGAAAACCAAACCACTTTCAGGTATGCAAGGGCATGAAAAGGAGGGGCTTTTTAGAAATGCTTTATCGTTTCTAAAAAGCCCCCCCCCCCCCCCCCTTCCGCCCCCTGCTTCC